>NC_083484.1:3305000-3335000 GCF_030014155.1 Tachysurus vachellii
AGAAAAAAAGACAGAAAAGAAAAAATTATATTATTATTTCTATATTTTGGGAGGTTGTTTTTCCTGGATGCCATTTGTATCGCTCAGTGTGTGTGTTCACAACTCACCTTTTAAATCAACGACTTCTTTTAACCACTTAACCGACGGGCGAATAATCAGCTCTCAGTAATCGGTAAAGCACTAACACACACCGGCTTCGTGTCTGACGCACACTTTTGTTATGGAGCGCTGGTTTCAGTTTTATTTCATTTCTCAGGCATGTCGACGTCCGGCTGAAGGAATTTAATGCTTCACAATTCGATCCTGATCGAGCTCCAGGTCCTGAATCGGTTTAATCACAGCAATCTTTTCCAGCCAGAAGCGACCTCGTGTTTAAGAAGGATTTCAAACGATCAAATTTCAGTCCTAACGAAGTCCAACGTTAACACGTTCGACCAAAAATAAAAGCTCTGTAAACCTCGTGCTTTACGCTACATGCTTGAATGCTACACGTTTCCATCTTTTAGTTCTGTAATGGAACGAATTCCTCGTCGGCCGAACGAACGGTGAAAAACATGGCGGTCTTGAGTCTTATATTTAACCCTCACTTATTAAATTACGCTGCAGTCAGAAGTGTTTAAACACCTGTAGATGTGATATTACAGCAAACACTAAATGTGTGTGCTGCGTTTATTATCTTTCAGATCCTAATCAGGTGTCCAACCTGTCCGTCCTTTAGACGTCTTCATAATGCAGATGTGTTTCCCTGAAGTGTGTAACTTGAATTATAAAGATGTTTTTTTTCAGATTAGATTAGAACGTAGAGCATTTAAAAAACGTTTGCCTGCCAGTTTACATGGAAGTCGTTAACGTCATAAACGTTATTAGTTATTTCATGCGACGATGTTGACGAGGTTAAATGACCTCCACGTGCAGAGTCCCACAACAAATCAGCTCATAAACAGACTCATATAATTTATCGAAGATAACACAATCTGATCATGTTCACCATCGTCCAGCGGCGTCAGACGACTCGGAGCCTGTTTTGAGAGAGAAATCAGTGTTTGCGGATTTTAACCCACAAATTAACGAACCCCTCTATGTACCACAGGAGTTGTATATGGTGGTGTATATGAGCCTTAGATTAAAAACCAAACCATTATAAGATGGATGATTAAAAAAGGGTAAATAATTAACAAAAGTGTGTGCATTGAGACGCTTAAATATGGCAGCGCTTGGCAACCCGAACTTCTTCCCTACTACTGCTTTAGAAATCAGATCAAAGGCTGAATTATTGTACTTTTCTACAAGAACACTGACCTCTCTCTCTCTTCTCTCTCTCTCTCTCTCTCTCTCTCTCTCTCTCTCTCTCTCTCTCTCTCCCTCTCCCCTTCAGTCTCCAAGAGTAAAGGAAGGCACTCCGAACTCAGAGGTAAGAGCTCCTATATTTTGGTGTCTGCACTGTTATTCTCCCCATACATGGCGCCCCTAGTGGCATTACATGGAACAACACATTACGTTGTGTAACTATTGGGGACACACAAACTCCATTTGGTTTGTACGCAGCATGTAACAGACTGATAAATATCTTTACTTGTAATCAAAATGACCAGAGAATCAGGCATGAACATATCGACGGTTTATGTGCTGCACGTATTTTTATTTACTTGTTTTTGTTTTTTTGTATGTTGGAAGAGGGTTGATGGATCGTGTAACCTGTGATGTTTATTGTGGATCCCACACAATGGATCCCCATTAGCTGTCACCAAAGTGAGAGCTAGTCTTCCTGGGGTCCACAAAATAAATAAATCACATACAATAATAATCTAACAGCAATAAAACATTGTAGACATCATTATAACCATCATCAGAAATGATTCAGAATTGATGCAGAAGGTCGTTAGTGTCTGGGCTGTGATTTGGGTAGAAAGGTGGCTGAGAAGTGAAAACTGGCTTCTAAGCAAACCGTGGATGAAACTTTGACTCATCACGTATGATGTTTATTTCTCGAGTTGGACCTAAAAGGAATTTGGTTGGTTTTGTCTCGTTTTGTCCGTTAGCAGCTTTTCCAGCCAGCGGAGCCCTTCGGCAGTCACCTCCAGACAGGAGGACCTCCTGCTCACCCCGATTTACCTCAGTCTGGTGGGCAGGCTGTGCCGTCCTCACAGTCCCCACCTGCTCTGGTTAACCTCGCCCAGGTAAGCCTCTTCACACAGGAGTGTGTTCAGCGGTGTGTACCGTGTCCTGTGCAGCGGCTCTGGGTTGTTGATCAGAGGATCAGGGTTCAAGCTCGAGCTGCCGCCGTTCATTTCCTTTACCTTTCCAATTCAGGTTCTTTTCCAGCTCCAAGTATAAAACAAATGTTCTTAGTGATTATAGACCGATGAAGTGAAATAGTTTTTACTTTACAGTATTGTGTGCAGTGTGAAGTTAATGAAGCTGTTACACCGTGATGTGTGATTTCTACAGCTTCAGAAAAACACCTTAAAGACGTTTACTAGTTTAAACAACCTCAAGTTGATGTGTAGCTCACAGCTGAAATGTGTTTGAGTTGAAATCTTAAAGTCCCTGCTGGAATGCTCACACATTTGACATATAACCCTCAGGTCCTTACTCCTACCCCTGCTCCAGCCCCTGTCCCAGCCCCGGTTCCTGCCCCTGTCACTGCCAGCGATGCCTCCAAGTCGCCCATCAGCCTGGTGTTGAGGTTGAGGTATGTACTGTGAGACGTTTGGCGTCAATCTACTCTCACGTTCCTGTCATAAATCTTGTCCGGTGTCTTAAATACGAAGCTCATCTTCTGTCAGCACAATAAACATCGTTAAACAGTCACCAGATCATTCAGGGCAGTTCTTCAGCTCTGGTTATACACAACATCATTAGGATTTCTCTCTTCTTGTTCTCCAGAAACCTGAAAAAAGAGCTGAACGACATACGATTTGAGTTCATGCCTGGACGAGGTACAGTAAGCTTATAATAACCTTTATATAATCTATAAGATTGTAGCCTTAAAATGTCAAAAGTCACTTAATGGAATTATTTTCTAGCCTTTTTCTGTGGCTGAATCTCACACGGTGTTGAACTGGCTCCAATACTGCCGTGAGCCCGATGTAGTGAGCATCTGTAGTCAATAACAAGCAATTTGGAATTGTTTGTCGTGTTCTATCGATTAGAAAAGATTAAATAATGATCTAATGAAACCTTCATGGTGATAGTTTAGTTAGATTCCTTCCCCGGGGCTTATTTTTAGACAGCAAGTGTTCACTTTATCTTAGTCAGTACAATATTATGGGCTTTTAATCCTTATATGAATGTGTGAAGTGATTTAGACTAGTGATTAGATTAGTTGCTCTGCCAGGTTACTACAGTCTCTGTTGGAATCAGTTTATTACCTTCTAAAGCACACAGTTTCCACCAGTATGTAGTAACACGCTTAAATAAATAAATAAAATAAAATAAAAAAAAAGTCGCAAGTTCGACAAGTGACAAGTCTGTCGTTATTGAACACCGCAGTGGTTTGTCCTCTTCTTGTCCTCTTCTCCTCGTCCTCACGTCCTCGCTGTGGGTTTTTCCGTAGACACGGCAGACGGAGTGTCCCAGGAGCTGGTGTCCGCGGGGCTGGTAGATGGGAGGGATTTAGTTATAGGTAAGTAACCCTTTATTTTCCTTATCGATTGTTTTTTCCTTTATAATTTCTTTTCCTCTCATATTCTACTAAGTTCCTGTGTGAAATTTCTGTTCAATAATAAATGTCTTTATTTTGTAGTTACCTAAAAATTTTGACAGCAAAAAAAAAAAAAAAAAACTCGAACACGTTCTTGTGTATAAACGTGTTGACTTTAAAACGATCGGCTCTCGCTTTTGACGATGTAATAAAAATACAGCTGTGAACTGGTGAGCTGTTCTGCTCCTCACTAAGCTTCCGATATTACTAAATAAAAGTAGTTTTATAAAGTTTATTGTGCTTGTTGTTAAACATCAGCGATGAACATTAATCATCAATATGTGTTTTATTCTTTTTTTCTTTTTTTATAGTTGCTGCTAATTTGCAGAAGATAGTCGATGAGCCTCAAGCCAATAAAAACGTCACCTTTAAGCTGGTGAGTCTAAAACGCGTCTCGTCAGCTCGTTTCTATAGAAACGAGGACTGGTCATCGGGAACGATTCTAACTTTTCTCTCATTCCAGGCGTCTGGTGTCGAAGGCTCCGAGATTCCCGACGACGTTAAACTCATGGGATTCGCTCAGCTCAGTATCAGTTAAAGTTTGCCTCCATGCAGGGACCATGACTTGCCTAAAAATGTGAAAAAACAAACACACAACAACGAAAACAACACAAAAAACCCACCACCACACCAATAGAATGACACATTCATCCCCTGCCCACCGTTTGAGAAACCACTTCTGCCAAAGAAAAGCGTAGCGTGTCGTGTCGCGAGCCCATAGGATTAAAAGCTCCAACCTTTCAGCCGTGGAAGGCAATGGGGTGAAAGGATGAGATCAGAATCTATAGGAATCTGTCGACTAAAGTTTACAGCCAATAACGTAGAAGGATTTTTTTTTTTTTCACTCGCCATCACCCACGTTGTGTTCATTTCCTTTTTTTTTTCTTTTCTTTCTGTTTCCTCCTGTAACATACGTCCCGACATGTGCACAATCTGAACTAACTCCCTAAAATGTTGATTAATGAAACAATGCCTTATATTCATGAGCTACTGAATGCATGTCTAAGGAGAAAGGCTTTTTTTTTTTTTTTTTTCCTGAAGTCTATTCTAGCCAAACTTTTTTTTTTTTTTCTTTACACATGTAGTTTTTTTTTTTTTTTAGTGGTCTTTGGTCTGAAGGAAACAGCTAGCACACTTCAACTGAACCGAGTGCCCTACTACAGCACACACTTTTAGCCTTATCCTGACCAGACAAATCGGCCAATCGGCCAATTTTTTTTTTTATTTTTGTTTGTTTGTTTTTTCCTCTCCTCTTATTCTCAGCTGCTGTACAGAATTCGTTGTCTGCGTGATGCACTGGCTTTTATAGCAATGCAAACACTGTTGTTCGGAAGCCCCTAGTACATGAGCCAACACACACACACACACACACACACACACGAAACCCCTAATCAGAGGTGGACAAATTGTGCATTTAAGAACGAGTGACAAGCGGCTGCTCCGAAACGCTTTTAGTTACTAAAAAAAAAGAACCGTGTTGATGGTTATTATATGCATCATGGCATGTTTTATTCACAGTCAGTCGCTGACCAACGTTTCCAGTCTGTGATTCTCCCACAGTAGCTCTGCTGCTGCATTTTATCCACCTGGATTAAATTCCTGCCGCAAGAACATCTCTCGTCTGCGTAACGCGGCAGAAAACGTGCTACATTTTAGTAGGTAGTTTGGCGTAAACGTGACGCTACGTACTAAAGTGTTTGTTCTGCTAAAGTCAGTAAAACCTTAATAGTTTTTTTTACTCTGGAACCTTTTTTTTTCTTTTTCCCCAGACAACTAGAAACTATAAATAATAAGAATAAAAAGCCTGGTCAAAAAATCGCTTGTTCCAGGCTGCTGATTTGTCCACCTCTGGTCATGAATTTATAGAATTAATTAATTACTGGCATAAGTCTCTCTCTCTCTCTCTCTCTCTCTCTCTCTCTCTCTCTCTGTCTCTCTCTCTCCCTCTCTCTCTCTCTCTCTCTCTGTGTGTGTCTGAATGAATGAATTACTGGCATAAGTCTCTCTCTCTGTCTCTCTGTCTCTCTCTCTCTCTCTCTCTCTCTCTCTCTCTCTCTCTCTCTCTCTCTCTCTCTCTCTCTCTCTCTCTCTCTCTCTCTCTCTCTCTCTCTCTCTCTCTCTGTGTGTGTCTGAATGAATGAATTACTGGCATAAGTCTCTCTCTCTGTCTCTCTGTCTCTCTCTCTCTGTCTCTCTCTCTCTCTCTCTCTCTCTCTCTCTCTCTCTCTCTCTCTGTGTCTGTCTCTCTCTCTCTCTCTTTGTCTCTCTCTCTCTCTGTGTCTGAATGAATGAATTACTGGCATAAGTCTCTCTCTCTCTCTCTCTCTCTGTCTCTCTCTCTCTCTCTCTGTCTCTCTCTCTCTCTCTCTCTCTCTCTCTCTCTCTCTGTCTCTCTCTCTTTCTGTGTCTGTCTCTCTCTCTCCCCTTCTGTCTCTCTCTCTCTCTCTCTCTCTCTCTTTGTCTCTCTATCACTTTCTCTCTCTCTCTCTCTATCACTTTCTCTCTCTCTCTCTCTCTATCTCTCTCTCTCTCTCTCTCTCTATCACTTTCTCACACTCTCTTTCTCTGCAATCACTGTCTTTGGTTTTAAAGATATTCTACAAATTTTAGGGATTTGGTGTAAAGTCCTATGTGGAAATGTTAAAGTTAAATAAAACTATATAACTATATATACACACACATCCCATCCCTCTCTTCCCCAACATATTACACGTCTCTGTGACTACATCACTACGCCATAAACATACGTTAATGCTTTTATAAAACCATGAACGATGTTCCTTGCGGATGATAAAAAGCCAAACAAAACCCGTGTCCCCGTCTCTCTGGTGTTAAATCTGTCTGTTCTTTGGGGTTTTCTCTTCTTTCTTCTCCCCTCAATGATGTGGCTGAACCTGTAATGAATTTATTGTCTGTAAATAACGTGAATTAGGGTTGTGATTGGTTGTGTCACTCATTGCCTTTAAAACCTCGTCCCCCAACACACACACACACACACACACACACACACGAATACGGTTTGTGGGGCACGACACCAGGCTGCCAAAGCACACCAAGCTCTTCAGTTTCTCACCCGCTAAATCCTGACTGGAGCACACGTAACCGTTCCCTAGCCGTGTGGAGGAGGTCTGTCTGATTTAATAACCCCGCCCCCAAACACTGAATGTAACTCCATAGCTCATCACCACACCGGCAGAACAGTGAGAAGCTACTCAGCTTGCTTTTAGCACATAAACATCGCAAAGCTCATGCTTTCTTCTTTTTCTTTTTCTTTTTTTGTTTTTGTTTTTATTGATTACTGAAAATCTGACCTGTAATAGTGTTCTATATTCAATGGTAAGAATTTGCCAGGTTACACAAGACGTCTGTCATTCGCCTGCAATCTCATATAACACCCCCGGAGGCTGGCGTGACTCACGTTAACACTGGGGTCTGGGATTTTTTTTATACACGTACGTGATGATTGACGCATGTTTCTCAGTCATTTCTGATTTCCTGCCATTTCGTGCAACAGTTTTGGGCAGAAATCCAGTATTTCTCTGGTATTCCTATTTATAGTATGAGTTTCCTAACAACGGCCTTTAATTCTTTTTACCTTTTCTGTGAGTGTAATTTTACTCTCAATCACTCCAGACACTTAAAATGTTAGATATTATAAAAAAAATAAATAAATCAAATGTTATTATGAATTATTGAATATTTAGAATCAAGTACCCTTGTATGCTGATGTGGTGAATTCCATTAAAGAGAAATGAAATAAAATATTTAAAAAAAAAAAAAAGAGGAGAAAACAAACCTTTATTGTGCCATTCACCAGCATTATTAGACTGTCAAGTAAAATCTGATTGATGCTGTTGTCCCCTGTTTTGTTGTAAGCTTCAACACACACACACACACACACATCCCTACTTTTTATTTGCTGAAATGTATTATTGCAATGCTGTAGTGTTTGGACAGACGACCTTCACACTTAAATGATGACAGGCAATAACATCCACATGTAAGATATTTAATTTTTTATTTTTTTTTTTTTTGCATTAGTTTTTTTTTTTTCATTCCGCTCATTGGCACTCTTGTTGGTTTTGAACTTGGATGCATGTTTCTCTGATTATTTTAAAATCAATAAAGAATGAACATATCAGCTTGTTTGAATCTTTATAGTGGTTTTGTGTGTGTGTGTGTGTGTGTGTGTGTGTGTGTGTGTGTATATTACTGTGTTTTCAGTAATGATCAATTAAGGATTAGTTGATTGTTGGTTTTAATCTAATGACTGAGACTTTATTATGTCTCAGACTTTGTCTATGACTTTATTATGAGACTTTATTTTTTTTTTCTTTACTAAGTATTTTTCTGTTGCAGAACTGAACGTGTTCCAGTCTGAAGTCCAGACCTGAAATGTGAAATGATTTATTGGTCGTTTATTTGTTATTGATAGTCGATTGTGTGTTGGCACTCCCTTTTACTGACAGCTTTTTTTTTTTTTGTCCAAGTGTCAAAGTTTCTTGCACACGTGCTTCTATTCACTCCAAAGTCCCTGAGTAGTTCTAGAGATCTCTCTCTCGCTCTCTCACACACACACAGTGGCGCTTCTCAAGTCTCTCCGATTTATGGCTCTTGCTGAACGGATTCAAGGAAATGATTTTCTATTTGAAACTTACTACAACTACTTAATAAGAAAGAAGAAATAATATTCAACTTGTCTCTTTGCTGTTTGTCCCTAGCTCATGCTTACAGGACAATACGTGACAAATATTTGTGCGCACGTTTTGCTGTTTGTTTGAACTGGTTTAAAGATTAATTCCTCTCCACATGGGCAAACCGGTGTGTTAACTGTAAAGGAATTCTTTTTTTCTAGAAAAAATTTTTCTAGAATTTTTAAAATTCTAGATCAAAATGATTGAATTTAGCCAGATTTTATCAGCTATTGGCGATTTTGGCCCCTTCCAGAAGCGCCTCCTTGGGGTCGTATGCCTCCCCAACATCTTCTCAGCTTTCCACATGTTTGTCCAGGTGTTTACTGCGCTGAATTTCCCACACAACTGCAATACTAACTGGATACGGAAACAAGGACCGAACCTGACTTACGAGGACCAGCTAAATCTGACAGTCCCTAAAGACTCAGCTGGCAATTATGAGAGCTGTCAAATGTTCACGCCTGTAGAACTTGAACTTGAAGTCATTGAAGCCTATGGACTGAATGCTACAGAGAAATGCAGAGATGGCTGGATTTACCAAACTCCTCAAGGGAGTAGCACCTTAATTACTGAGGTAAGACGAAGTTCTTAAAATAAACAATCCTGCTTGATAAAGGTATGAGGTGTATACAGATCTGTCTGTCTGGGTTTGTCCCTCTGGGAGACCCTTTTCCCACCTAATATTCTCTCTAATTTAGTCCTGGCCAATTCAATTGCAATTCAATTGCAATTCCTGGCCATCAGGCATTTCTCCCCAAGAGCTACCAGCCAGGGAGCGTGAAGGCTACCATGTCCTTTCCTCTATGGCATCTTTTCTAGCTGTTGTTAGGGGCATAACACCACATCTGCATGGTTGGGACCATCTTCAAGGTTCCAGCCATGCAGAAGAACATTCATGTGACTAGTCAAAGAATAACTTTATTAGGAACCTTCTAATATTAACTAGAGCACTGTTCCTCTCTCACCCACACAAACTGCTGACACTACACATTTGGTTAGCAAATAATCACATGAGGAAAGGAAAGGCTAATTTTAACTTAGTTAACTCACTCACTCACTCACTCATTCATCTTCTACCGCTTATCCGAACTACCTCGGGTCACGGGGAGCCTGTGCCTATCCCAGGTGTCATCGGGCATCAAGGCAGGATACACCCTGGACGGAGTGCCAACCCATCGCAGGGCACACACACACTCTCATTCACTGTTCCTTGACAAATTAAAACCTAGCTCATCACTAATGATGCCCACAAGTGGCTGATGTTCAGATGCTCTAACCTTCTACAAGACATTAGTATGGTTTGCAGTTTTCAGGTTTGAAATAAGCTAATCCTATCCATTAATTTACGTAGACCTTCAAGGGTGACTATTTGTGTAAAATGAAACTAATTATTCTAGCAATAACAGCTAGCATTCAACTAGAATAAAGACTGCCATCTTTTATTTTGGGATTTTCAAAATTGATGGTCATTGTCTACGATGGTGCCAAAGATTAGGGATAAGGCCAAGAGAGCTTGGGAACTGTCAGAACATATAATCAGGAATTTTGTATAAGGAGCATAGGAATAAGGTGATATCTGTCCACCGACAGGTAACGCTGGTCCAGGGTGTTAGCAAGGCAGAGTTGTAGCGGGACCTGGAGAAGCTTCCTTGCATGAGTAACTTGCTTTCTAAACTTGAGTTTGACAAAGTTTTTTCCTCAGAAGAGCAAAATTAAGACCCTTTATGATGCTTTGTTATTCTATGGCTTTGAAAGTAGAAGGATACTAAGAAACAAATTATTGTTTAACCCTTGTATGTTGTTTGTATTTTTGTTACTCAGTCAGTGTTCGTGGGTCTGGTGGACATGCTGCATTTTTGGGTTTTTAATTCAACACAATCAAAAATTTTATGTTAAAATACTCTACAGATGTTTACTCACTCTCACTCACTCATCTTCTACCGCTTATCCGAACTACCTCGGGTCACGGGGAGCCTGTGCCTATCTCAGGCGTCATCGGGCATCAAGGAAGGATACACCCTGGACGGAGTGCCAACCCATCACAGGGCACACACACACTCTCATTCACTCACGCACTCACACACTACGGACAATTTTCCAGAGATGCCAATCAACCTACCATGCATGTCTTTGGACCGGGGGAGGAAACCGGAGTACCCGGAGGAAACCCCTGAGGCACGGGGAGAACATGCAAACTCCACACACACAAGGCGGAGGCGGGAATCAAACCCTCAACCTTGGAGGTGTGAGGCAAACTCTCTCTCTCACTCACTCATTTTCTACCACTTATCCGAACTACCTCGGGTCACGGGGAGCCTGTGCCTATCTCAGGCGTCAACGGGCATCAAGGCAGGATACACCCTGGACGGAGTGCCAACCCATTGCAGGGCACACACACACTCTCATTTACAGATGTTTACTTCATCCCAATTACAAGCAATATAAACAGCATATATGGTTAATATTTGCCCTTTACCTTTATTACATCATTCATTCATCTTCTACCGCTTATCCGAACTACCTCGGGTCACGGGGAGCCTGTGCCTATCTCAGGCGTCATCGGGCATCAAGGCAGGATACACCCTGGACGGAGTGCCAACCCATCGCAGGGCACACACACACACTCATTCACTCACGCAATCACACACTAGGGACAATTTTCCAGAGATGCCAATCAACCTACCATGCATGTCTTTGGACCGGGGGAGGAAACCGGAGTCCTTTATTACATCACATTTTTTAATTAAAGTGCTACTCGTTTTTTGTTGTTTTTTAATAAAATGTAATAAAAAAAGAAAATCAAATTTAATCAAGTTATGAGTGGGAAAAAATCAACAAATTTACAAGGAAGAAAAGTTTTTCAAAACTATTGATGTTTATGAATATGGGTCCCACAGACCTGAACATCATACAAGGGTTAAATGTACACTTTGACATTTTCGCACCTTACCTCATTTTTCTTTTAGTTTGACTTGGTGTGTGACAGTATGAGTCTGAGTGAGACCTCACAATCTATCTACATGGCTGGACTCCTCATTGGCGCTCTGCTGTTTGGACCAATGGCTGACAAGTAGGTGTGCTTCTAAAGAAAAAAAATAACCAAGAGGATTGACACAATTAATAGTATTCATTTTTGTTTTTATGGCCCAGAATAGTGCATGACCATTCTATAATTTTCACTGAATATCAAAACAATGTGATCAGACCAGTGATTATGAGGACATGGAGCTGAAGTGATGACAATAGGCAAATTTCTGTCCTGTGTTTCACCCCATGCAGATATGGCCGACGTTTTGTCCTACTCCTCTCCTTGACCTTGCAGTTCTTGTTTGGTGTTGGTGCTGCTTTCTCCCCCAACTTTTATGTTTACATTGCGCTTCGCTTTGTGGTTGGCATCACTATATCAGGCATCACCATCACTACCAACATTATAGGTAACGATGAAGCGCATAATTTGCTCATTCCTTTTATTGACCTTTCTTAAAAATACCAAGAATATGCAGTAGTCTTTTTAGATTTAGGAAAATTCATCTTAGTTGATCAAAAGATGGCTAATCTTTTTGTAGGCCCTGAGTGGTGTGGTCCATCACGTCGAGCCCTCTTTACCATCTTGTCTCACTCTTGCTATGCCGTGGGGCTGATGCTACTATCAGGGTTGGCCTACGGCATCCGCAATTGGAGGATCCTCCAATTAGTTGTGTCTGCTCCAATCCTGATTCTTGGTATCTACTTCTGGTAAGACTTTTGCTCTGAACAACAAATCCATTCTACATTAATGCTGGTTGGTGGTTATGCAGTCTCATAAGATACGGCCTGCAAAAATGATTGCTGTGGAAATTCATTCTAGTGTCTGTTGTAATTGTCTGTTTGTGTGTTTTTTTGTGAAATTTTGCGTTCATGTGCCATCAGTGAAATCAAAGCTCTAGGTTCTATGTTGGTCTTTTAGCTAAAGGGCATGATGGGTATGATGAAACCTATAAACCCATATAGTAGAACCAGCAGTACCAGTAGTAATTGGTAGGGCTTTGTTGAAGGTCTGTGATGTCTGAGGCCTACCAGAGACCCCTGTGAAGCCTTTCAGCAATGTCCTTATAAAACAACTGTTCAAGTATATGGTTAACTTGTTGTCTGCCTTGTCTATAAGTCTGTACTGTGTGTCCTCTGTGTTGTAAGGATCCTTCCAGAGTCAGCTCGATGGCTCCTGACCCAAGGGAGACAGGAGGAAGCCAAGAAGATAATCCTGAATGCAGCCCGAGTCAACGGCAAGACAGTTTCAGAATCTCTAATAGAAAGGGTAATTGAAGCAAACAAAAAATATTTAATTGTCTTATTTAATGATATTTGTAATGTGAATGCATGTTTTATTAGCTGGAGGCAGAGAACACAGTCACAACTGGCAGCATGCTGGACCTTTTCCGAGTGACGAGTCTGAGAAAGCGCACTTTGATCATGTGTTATATCTGGTAAGCTCAAATGGTACCAGTGTTGGCAGTGCTTATCCAAAGATTTTGATGAAAAAAAAATCAGGGCATCCGTTATTCCGGGTATCCGTTATATTTTATATAACACAAGATCGTTTGATGCAGATTTGTATCTCTAAATGAATCCCAGGATTAAATGTATTGTACCACTTTGTTCATTAGTTTGTTCCCTTGGCAGGTTTGTGATCAGCCTGGTGTACTATGGGATCAGTCTAAACGTGGGAAACTTTGGCCTGGACATCTATCTGACACAGCTCATCTTTGGCATTGCAGAGCTTCCGGCTCGCCTTAGCTGCTACCCACTCGTTGAACGCTTTGGCAGAAAGAAATCACAAAGTGCAGCGTTGCTCCTCGGGGGAACTGCATGTCTGGTTATTCTTGCCATTCCAACAGGTGTAAAAATGTACAAAACATTTTTAGAATACGTATCATGGCATCCCATCCAGGGTGCATTTCTACCATGCACTTAGAATTCCTGGGATTGGCTCTGGATCCAGAACAAACCCTGACCAGGATAATGAGGCTACTGATGATTTCATTTGTAGTATATTAAGAACTGATTGTCTCTTATGCTTTAACACCCAGTAACATGTTTATTGGATTCTTACACCTTTACCTTGCTGGGTGACTTTAATACATGTACTAAGGTCTATTCGATGGTATGAATGTGTTGTATGTGTGAAGCGTCTCACGTCAAATCTTTTTCTCAAACCAGATTACCCCATAGTTGTGACTGTCATAGCAGTAGTAGGGAAATTCTCACTTGCTGCCTCCTTTACCATAGTGTACGTGTACACTGCTGAGCTGTACCCCACTGTCGTGAGGTAAATCATGAGTAACAGCCCTTTTTGTTATGTATTTTGCTTACGTAGCTTTTCCTTGCCCTGGTTGACCTGTTAAACTTGTTGCTGCAGGCAGAACGGGGCAGGATTAAATGCCATGTTCGCCCGTGTGGGTGGGATTTTGGCTCCTCTGATTGGTCTGTTGGATGTCTATCATTACTCCATTCCAATGGTAATCTATGGGAGTTTACCGTTTCTGGCTGGAGCGCTTTGCTTTATGCTTCCCGAGACACTGAACACAGAGCTTCTGGATCATACTGATGCTCTCATGGATACGAAGATGTGAGTGGATCCAGTCTTGATTTGTTAACTTACAGTTTTTACTTTTACTATATGCATATGTGCACATTTTTAATTACTTTAAAAACCAATAGTTTTTACCCAGAATTTTACACCCCCCCACAAAAAAAAAAAAAAAAAAAAAAAAAAACACCTCTGAAACTCTTTTTTGTTTATTTATTTGTAGGAAATCAAAGAAGGAAAGTGTTGAAAATGGAAGAAACCAGAAAGAAATGACTAAAGAGTCACCAAAGAGCACAAAACTATAAAACAGTGTTAAACTTAAACCTGTGTAGAATTTTTAGCCATGTCATCTATCGCATGTCGAACAATAAAGAAAGACCGACGTATGCCTGTCGTGAACACCACGAACAATCACGATGCAGACGATGACGAAGATGACGACGACTGTTTACACATCCTGTTGAACAGCTTGTGCTCTAGCAGTTTGTATTTATATGAATTTTATTCATCCTTCTGTCATGAATCTGACCAAATGTTCAGTATTAATACATCATACAGCTGTAACACTAACACTCATGGAATAAAAAGTGACAGCACATCGTTTTTTCATTTGCGTGTCAGGTTTGATTTCTTGTGATTTTCTTAAGGTTGATGGAGTTTATTGTCTTGGATTGTTACTCTTTCAATATCTTGCCCTTAAAACCAAGCATTGTTCTTAGCATTTGGTTTATTCATTAGTACAATTAATAATCTTAAAGCAAATTGCAAATCTCATTGACTTTTCATACAATATTGCTGAAGGAATGTTTCTTTATCTAAATCTTTACATATCGTCGCTGTCAGGCGGAATCCTCGTATCTCCAAAACAGTTATTTTTCAGGAAATTAAAAAAACGCCGTACCTTATCTGCAGTGCACAGGGTTTAGTCCACGTTGCAGTGGATTGTCTTGCGCTAACTTCCTGTCCTCAGACGAGCACCAGAACTAGCGGGGGTCAAGATTTTTTTTTCTTTGAGCCCAGTGTTTTGAAGACATTTACCTCAGAACACGTGTTGATTCGTTGCGACTCTTCTTGAGGAGAAATATGCCGTGAAGCTCTCCCGCGGAGTGAGGAAGAGGTGGACAGTTGAAGTGTCCAATGGAGTTATGAGATTTGCGCTCAAGCTATTTTCAAGACTTTAGATTGGTTAATAACTTGTAAAAATAACAGACCGACGTGGGGACTGACTAATAGCATCGATATGTGAAAAAATATGAAATTGACCAAATTTGGACATACGAGGTTTCCGCCCGACAGCGACGATATGTATTCACCCCTTTGAGTTTCCACATAAATGGTCTTAATCAGGATAATATGGAGGGTGAATCAATTCTCAAATCTATGCATAAAAATATACCAGAGTAAAAACAATGATTTACATGAGAAATTAGGAAATATAGTTTTAGTTTCAGAGCAAAACTTTAACAGGCTCCAACATTCTCTTGAGATGTCAGTCATTGCCAGTTTTGTACTTCAGAGCTGTTACAAGCGTCCGTCTCAATACCTGAAATTTCTGTTGAAATTTGTTTAAAACGTTCATTTACAGAAACCAATCATTCCTATTACATGCAAAGCATATTATATACCTCCGTACTGATTCGATTCATAAGAGGTTGGTGTCGTTCACTGGGCTCATCAGCCAGCGTTTCTTGTGCTGCTCGTGGCCAAAGCCTTCGTCGTAGTTGCCGTTCTTTCTGAAGAGCTGCTGGAAGTGGAACGTGCAGTACAATTCTCCGTAGAGGGTGGTGTAGTTACGCAGACTAAAGCCATGCAAGAGGAAAAAGTGCTTAGTAAGACAAGTGCTGCCGGATTTACAGTTTTACTTATATATAAAATACATAATTTTAGAAAATATTATATTATTAAAAATGACATTTATATATAAACCACTGTTAGATCAGTACAAAAATAGACTACAGAAAGGTTTAGGAGTATTACTTGCATCTATACAGTATATATGATTTTGGCAATAAAATAGTTAAATATATAAATATTTTAACTATAAAATATAGAATATCCTTTGAATATTATTGAGATGTTTCTATATTGTTTGAACCAAGCACTTAAATCACAATTTCCTAACAGGATCATTGCGGTATTGTAATGAGAATTATACAAATAACATTCATTTAAAGCAGCACATTTTTAAAAGCTTAGAAAAAGGACACCTTTAATTTTACTGTATTTATAATTTTGTAATAGCACTTTTTTGTCATTTGATACACTATTTCTGGGTTTAGGTATGAAGATGATTCCAGTTATGTCAAGATTTATAATAGAATTATTAACTATTATTTACAACATTAAGCTTTGAAGCATAATCTGATAAAAGTGGAATTTCATGATTAAGACTTGATTGTCAACAGTTCAGCTGAGTAAATAATATTCTACTACTATAGTCAATATATATGAAGTTGTTTCATTATTATTTATTTCAATTAAATTCCTGAAGATTAAGAAAGACTAACATAAAAATGTTGTAGCTTTCAATCAATATTGGCATCAGATTGTAAAAAGCAATTATATATTTAACCCTTGTACGTTGTTCGTATTTTTGTTACTCAGTCAGTGTTCGTGGGTCTGTTTGACCCGCTGCATTTTAGGGTTTTTAATTCAACAATATCAAAAATTTGATGTTAAAATACTCTACAGATGTTTACTTCATCCCAATTACAAGCAATATAAACAGCATATATGGTTAATATTTGCCCTTTAACTTTATTATATCATAATTTTTAATTAAAGTGCTACTCGTTTTTTGTTGTTTTTTAATAAAATGTAATAAAAAAAAGAAAATCAAATTTAATCAAGTTATGAGTGGGAAAAAATCAACAAATTTACAAGGAAGAAAAGTTTTTCAAAACTATTGATTAATAATATGGGTCCCACAGACCCGAACATCATACAAGGGTTAAAATTATAATTATTGTTCAATTAACATTTTTTGTCTACCATTAAAGAAAAAATTGTAATTATGATTCATACCTCAGTTTCTGGTTGCAGTGCTTGCAGCAGAAGCAGTTTTTGTGGAAAACATGTTTATCTGGTGCAATTTTCTCCATGGAGTAAACTGGTTTTAGGCACGCAGTGCATCTGTCCTGAGCGGCCTGCTGAAACTACACGCACATCTGTGGTTATAAATACTGCGCTGTCTACTGGATGTGGATCACTGTTTCATTTGGAGTCTCTTAAGCCACTGGCATGTGCTATTGATTTGTGTAAAATTACATGTAATTATAGAAATAATAGTAAAAAAAAATGTTTGCAATACACCACTAACCCAAACTTTTCTCCAATTATACATATAATAGAATCTAGCCTAGCCTAATGGTTATGGTGTTGGTCTACCAATTGGAAGGTTGTGAGCTCAAATCCCAGGTTCACCAAGCTACCATTGCCGGGCCCCTGAGCAAGGCCCTTAACCTTCAGTTGTATAAATCTGAGATACAAATGTAAGCTGCTCTGGATGAGGGTGTCTGCCAAATGCTGTAATTTTTATAGTGAACACAATTTATTTTAAATATAGTAACTACTTTATAGTTTTTACTCCAAAAAATTTTTCTGACAGCATGTTAATGTGGTTGAACCCCCCATAAAGTAACAAGGTTCTCCATCAAGTTACAATTTATTAGTATTTTCACCTTTATTATTTTCACATTTTTTGTACACCTTAAAAAAGAATGTCTGTTTGTCAGCTGACTGTCACAACATGATTATATGGAATGGGCTAAGATGAAGGAAAAAGAATGAACAAATGGCTATCACTGTAAATATACAATACAAAATTACAAAAGCTAATGTAACTAACATTGCTTTGTTTAAATTCTTATACCGGATAATACTCTCTTATATATATTAAAGTTAGAATACATTTCCGTTCGTGGAACAAGAACACTGATTTAACACTGAAAGACACTCTGTGGTTCCACAAAAAGGTTCCTTCGAGACCCCTAAATGATCATTTGTTTTGTCCCTCTGTGAGAACCTTTAAAGACTACAACTATAATCATCCTACAATTAGAGATTTATCTTCCAGTAAAGGTCTCAAGTAGTACTTCTAAAGGATGCTAGAATGTTAAACCATCCAGAGACCCTCTCAGGAACCCTTTGAGGAACCCTTTAAGAACTAATTATGAAACCAAACAGCGTAAATAACATTGAAAACCATGAATGACCATATTAAATATCCCCATCCTCATAGTTTGCCTCCAGTGCTCAAGTATAGCCTCTTCAGGTTACTAGATTATTAATCCAACCTGAATGTCCTTGAAGAAACCTTTTTATAAGAATGTAAGCCTAATTATAAAACCCTCCCATTAAAGTCGAAAAACATTTATATAAGAATATTAGATCACTTTTTAGCTATCCCCATTCTCATAGTATGCTCAAGATGGTATTTGGCCGCCTTTAATAGAAGGTGTGTTGATTCTTGGATATGCAACAACTTCAGTCGTAGTTGGATTGGTCACAATCTGTCTCCGGAAGCATGTTTTATCATCTGGCTGAGTGGTCATGACAGTAGAGGTTGTGGAAGAGTAGAACTTGTTTCCAAAACAATCTGTTTCTTCATACTTTTCTCTGATGGTCTTGGTGCCAATGACTGTTTCAGCCTTGGGGACTGTTTGTACTTCCAGTGTACTCACTTGTCGCTTTTCCTTTTCAAGAGGAACGTTGTAGCAAGTCAGAGCTGTTATGGAGGTTTGAGATTTTGGAGATGCTGATATTTCTGTGTTCTTTCTGGCAGTGGATTGAATAGAAATAAAAGAAGGTGAGGAAGGAGATCCTGCTCTTGGTTTAATTTCTGGAGGACTGAGCTCTGGCTTTGATTTCTCTACTTTCTGAATTTCTGGTTCTGCCATTGCACTTTTCTGAGGGACTCTTACATTATTCAGACTCTGAGGATTTGGAGATTTGCTTGACCCAATGCTAATTTTCCGTATATTACCTGAGAAGGGCAAATATTGCCCAGTCATCATGGACTCCTTGAAGAGACCAGACAGTCCTACAATATCAGAGTCAGATTTCAGTGTAGAGACAGAGTAAAGCGCTTTCTTAATGGTTTCCTCGATTTCCATAAGTCTTGATAATGTTTGTTCTTTTAAAGTAATGATTGCAGCACTTGCTTTTTCAAGGTCTCCAAATGCTACCTGCATGGAGGACAACATTTCATATTCACCGACTGTTTCAGATCTCCCTACTTCCTTTTCCATCACCCTGTTTTTGGGATGTATTGGTTTCTGTGGCACAACCCAATCTGGTACATTTTCGAATATCTTTCTAAGGTCACCATCTTCCTGACCGGACTCTCCTTCAATTTCCTCAACTTTAGAAAGGATAGTTTTCAGCTCTTCTTGCTTTCTCAGTTTGTCAAAAATTTCCATGGCTGCATTTGCGTTTCCCTTCATGATTTCATCCATGTGCACTGAAAGCCTCTGCCTTCGTTCTTCTTCACTTTCTCTTCTACCTTTCTTTTCCCTCATTGTCACGTTGCACGTTGGGTGTTCCTCGTGTTCACTGATGCTTGGTTTGCAGTTAGGCTCCAAAAGGGCAGGATGCACAACAGTCCCGTCTGTGGTCATTTTGATTCTTTTAGGCTTCACTGGTGGTATCGCTTGGCCTGTCTTTATCCCAAAGTTCTGCAGGGAAGCCTGAAACCCTAAAGTACCTTCACTTGTTTCAAACATTTCAGAGCTCTCTCTCTTCTCCGCTGTGTCTACATTTCCTTCAGGACTGCCCATTATTATACAATCCTGGCTCGACTGAATTTCGGCGACTGTCAAACTACTAGGTATATTAGTATCTCCATTATTCTGTGGTTCTTTCAAGAAGGCATCTTCTTGTGTTGGTTCTATATGTGTGAGTTTTGTACATTGTTGTTCCACAGTGTTTTCTCTAGCTTTGGTTTTATTTAGATCTCCTGCATTGGTTGCAGTCTTAATGGCCATCGTGTTGGAGCTATGGTTTGTCTTCAAATGGTCTGGTTTGGGGGGAATGGCTGGCTTAGGTCCAGGAGGCTTTTTACTTTTCTGAAGAGAGGCCTGTTGGTTTGTTTGGTTTGACAGCGGAGAGCATTCTGGTGGTTTATTTGCAGGCTGGCCTTGAAATAGTCTAATTTCAGTAGCCTCATGCTGTGTTTTGACAGTCACCTGTCCAGGCAGAGGGTCGGGTTGGCATGCTTTTATGCCTTCTGTGTGGACAATAAGATCATCACTCTGTTTGACAGCAGTCTCCATTTTTATTGTTTTTTGTCCAGCATGAGTTTTTCCTGAGTTCCTGTAAATCATTGCAGCTTTAAAATCCCCTTTGGTGACATTAAAGCTAGATTTTTTCAGAGAATCCAGTGCTGCTTGGACGCTACCTTTCAGGGTCTCTTCTCTTCCTTCTTCTTGCTGTTCATCTTCAAAATTCTGTGAGAACTCTCTGCTCTCTTCATTCATGGCTCCTGTGAGGTTTTGGTTTTCTGAAGGTGCTACACAGGCATCATGTTGTTTCTCAAAAAGACTTTTTTGAAGAGATTTTGCCTCTAGTGTGGCCTGCTGTAGGCTCATGAAAGCTGCTTGAAGGTTTGGCAATGCTTCATCTTCTACCATGTTGATGATATTCTTATCTGTTTGTTTACTGCACATGTCTTTGCCATCTTGACCATATAACCTACTGCCAGGTTCCTCTACACTGTTGATGGTACAATTTACAAATTCTCCATTAGCTGATATAGTATATCCTCCATTTGCTGTCATTTCTATATTGTTTTTTAATTTGTTTTGGTCATGTATCTCAGACTGCATTGATGAACCATCAAGCTCCTGATTTGAGACAAACATTGCTTTGAATTTCTCGACGTTACCTGGTGCAATCACAGCATTTTTCTCCCCTTGCCTAGATGTGGCACTTACATCTTCATCCGATGAAAATTTCTGCAGACTTTTCAAGTATCCCAGATCTCCATTTTCGCTGCAACTCTGTTTGACGTTGTTCATCCTGTTTTCATGACCGATTGATATTGAGACATCTCCCTCAGTAAAAGGTGGTGGGCTGCACATATTGTGGGGAGATTCACAGGTTCTACTTCTCAGAAGATTTATTTCTTTTGGCTCCAATATATTTTCATAATTTTGAGCCATCAAATGTCCTTCATGGCTGTTATGTCTAAAAAGGACATAAACTAAGGTCTCCACAGAACCCGTTGCGTGTTCTTGTATTAAAACTCCTTTTCCGAGACACGTTTCTTGACCAAGTAGGTCTTCGATGGCCTGAACCATGTTCGTGGTTCTGTATTCTTTGTCTTGGTTAACTGTGAATGGTAGTTGGTGAGTTGGTATGTTTATGTTTTTGATGAACGCATTTCTTTGATCATCCTCTATTAAGAAGGCTATAACTGGGTTAAGATTTACTCTTGCCAAAAGCTGAAGAAGAATACTCTTCATACTTCCCATAAGCACTTCCTCGTGTTGAATTTCTGGACCCTTTTCCTGGACGTTGCTGTAGTTTGCCTTTCTCACATGACCAGCCTCACTGGATTCAAGAAGGACTCCATGAGAATGAATGACATTAAAGCAGTAAAGTGAATTTAAGGAATTGTTCATGTTCTTGTCCACAGAATCCAATTCTGCATCATTTTGAAAATTGATTCGGTCCAGAGGTGTCGATTCAAACATATGGGTTCTGTTTTTTACATTTGTTTTAAGAGTTTCATCATCTATGCATATGTTTTCATTTGATTGCTGGCTGTTCTCATGGTCAAACCCCTTTTCAAAAACCTCTTTGGCTCTAGATATACCTATATATATTTCACCAGAATCTTGGTCTATGTCTTTAATATCTATAACACTAAGGTCGCTGTTTCTTTTGATCGTGCCAGGTTGGTATGTTTCAAAGTCTCTCTTTTGCTTTTGTACTGCTCCCTTTTCATCTTCAGAGATAACAATCCTCCCTGGATAGACATCCTCTAGGTCGTCTCCTGAAGTTTCAACGAACTGACCTTCAAACATTTTCCTTTTGGCCTTAACATTTACCCTAAAGTTCTCATCTTCACTAAGTGATTCCCCAACTTTTTCTGGGGTCTCATCAATCTCTGAGTGAATTGTTTGCTGTTTGTTGCCATCTATGGAACCTTCTTCCTTAAAGCATTTTAAGAGCTCTTCAAATGCATGTTCTCCTCGAATGCTCTTCTCCATCAAATGTGTTTGCTTTTGGAAGTCTTCGGTGTTGACAGTACCGTTCTCAAATATCCAACGCCTTGACTGGACCTCACCCTGGAATGCGATATCTGTGGCATTGCCAGAGTTTAGTATATCAGCAAACTCTTCCTCCACCATGTTTCCCAGGCCCTTTATCTCTGGGCAGGTGTGCTTCAAGAGTCGTCTCAGCTCGCATTTCTGTCGTTGTTCATACAGTGTAGAAATAACCTCTTTTGAAGGGGGTGTTGGAATGGGTGACTGTCTGTCAGCCCTGGAATTGAGTCGTGGCATGGGAAAGGATGGATCTGGTTGTGCTGACTCATCTTCTGAGTATGGGGCTTGCTCAAAGTCTTTTGGGGTCACATCTGCCATCTTAAGATGAAACAAAGTGTCATCATCCTGGTTTGCATTAAAAATAGATTTCTCCTCAGCCCAAGCAAGCATGCATGCATGTGGGGAATCTGTGTACATACCAGTTGTTAGGATGCAAACCAACATGCCATTGAAATCAGCATTCCGTATGAAATATTCCAGCAGACCAGGGGAAGTCATTAGTACGGTTGTTCATACGGTTGTGTAGTCAAGCTTTGAGAAATGTTTGAACATGTTACTAAACATGTTAGCAGGGATATTTAAAAGGCATAGTGAATTTTTTCCGCTGCAAATCTTGCATGGATCATTTTCACCATGTTCTCCCAATTTTCCACCCAGTAGCTATAGTAGGTCTTCCCATCACATATTAGCCACTGAGAATGAAGACCAGCATATTTTTTTTTCATTGCTGTTTATGACCCAATCAGAGGAACGTGCTAACTTCCCTCTTTTGTATACATGAGCTTATAGAAACCACAATTAGATAGTATCGCTCTGACTGACAGGGGAGTATAAATGCCCTTCCTGTACCCTCACTGCCCACCCAATGTCACTTAAAGTATTGCAGTCATAAAACTACTCAAAACCATTTAACACACAGTTTACACACGCTAATGACTTTAGTAGATGAGTGACTGTTTGCAAGTTAGTAAGATGACACATTAATGCAAGATGAGCAATAAAAGAGTGACTTGTTTGTGCATCACGCAGATGCTAACGTGACCTCGGTTAGCTTTTACAACTTAAACGCAACTAAAGACATTCCTTTACGTTCATTCATTTACTTTTTAACTGAATTAAAAAGCATTTTCAGTAAAAAAAAATCATGTTCATGAATTTATTACTTTTCTTACCTTAAAAACTTTAGGTCTGGTTGGAGACGTACAATCTTTTTTCTGTTGAAAAGAGAAGTAAAAATGCATTTATTAGTGGACATATTATGCATTACATATTATTTATGTAAAACGTACAATTATTTATGTTTGATCACTGGATTATTTGCAGTCGAGTTAGGTAGTCCGACACTAGTTATCTTTAATTTGTGCTAATAATTTGGTCTACACAAATATTTACATTTGCCATATTTAACTATTTTAACATCAACTGTTTGATTACTTTTTTTTCCTTGACTGCTTTCTACAGAAAGACCCAGCTGCTTTTGCCTGACCCATTCTCCCATTCCCTGACCTCTGGTTCATCAAATGGAGCAGAAGTACACAAACAAGTACAAACTGGTTTTAAAAGGTTCTCCGTCGGCTCTGCAGCTGCCACTTTAGACAGATATAGTTCAGAGATGGCTTTGACAGAAATAGGTAACTTCTCCCGTCCATACAGAGCGGAACTGTCTCTGAAGTCTGCGACCGATTTCCGCTTGTCTTCTATGGTACAACAGGGACAGAGGAATAAATCATTACAACATTATATTAAAAAATGATCAACAGAGGTCTATGATTTTGCTCTTTGGATGGTACAAAAGAATATCTTGGATGTCAAGTATATCTGTTTCTCACTGGGATGCGATTGGATAGTTTTTCTCTTTAGATACACAACGTGGCTGGTTCTTATAGACAAATAAGGCTGAGGTGGCATGAGAATGATTTAGAGATGGAGATCAGAAGAGTTTAAGAGTTTGGTATTCTGCCACCAAGTGAAATTATTCCTCTTATACACATTTAAAAGGAAAGCTAAAGATTGAGTGAGTAATTTAGACACATTTAATAGTTCTAATTGAAGCATTTAGTCTTTTAGCACTAAGCCTTAAAAATGAAATATCATTCAGTTCGTTCATGCGGTACACTTTTTATATTAAAAATAGAAACATGGCTGCCATTGACCAGCGCTAATTTATTAATAATTTCAAACGAGAACACTATGAATGTCATGAATCTCAAATAATAGTCTATTTCTGAATATGAAGTGAAATGTGAGATTATAATATTATCATTCAATTAAATATTAAAGATTTACTCACTGGATTTCACTCTTCCCTGTTTGTCCTTTTATTCCCTAAAACTATCTGCTACTGCCACTGCTGCCCGTACTGCGTTTCCTGTAGCTGTGCCTCTAAGTGTGTGTCCTCTGTGTATGTCAAAGTGCCCATGGCTGCCTGTTTTCTGGTGACAGCTGACTCTCTTATCCCAGTCCCTCATAGGATGTGGTTATTTTAGGCCTAATAGTTCCCCACCAGGCAGAGTCAATCAGGCTCTGATGCATATAGTGACACACACACACACACACTCATTCTACCCTCACCCTCAATATCCTACTTGACCCTGGAAGACACTTAGACTTTATTTTAGCTGCTGTGTGTGTGTGTGTGTGTGTGGGTGTCATGTGAGGCCTCTAGCTTTGCTCATTTGACAACAGTACTATGAGGTCTTTTGTTTGCTTTAGTCAAATATAGTACGTTATGTCAGATATATATGTATGAACAAGTCCTAGGACTTTTTTAAATGTTAGATCATCGCTAATTCCAGCGAGCTCATGCAGACCCGTTCATATTGCTGCACAGGCTCAAAGGACAGTATTAATTTCTGTTTGCAAAGTTAGAATTACAAAGAATTTCTGTACAAGTGCACCAGAATGAAATTCAGTAACAAGTCTGGGAATGGAAGATGATTCTGAAGCTCACACTTGTATTTTAACGTATAAGGACGATTATGTATAACGTTTAGATCGAGAACAAATGTACAGAGTAATTCTGATCGCACACTAAGAAAGGTTGAATTACACAATACATTTAAAGTTAAGAGCTTCATTGTAAAAACAGCTACTGGTTTTAGTTACACAATAGACGAGACTAATGTTTGTTAACTATCAGGACTTAACGCCTAGCTTCGTGTATTTGCCAAACTGTTATATTGTTTACAGTATTTTATGTTACACGCTATGGGAAGGCAAGAAACCAAAAAAAAGGCCATTGGTCATGTGATCAAATGTAAGTTTGAATGAAGATTTGAATGAAGTGTTGACTGGAAAATTTCTTAAGTGTGATTAGATTGTGAGTGCTAATATTTGTATGGGTTTTTCTGTTTAAAAAAAAAAAAAGGTTTTCACTATAAGCACGTGAGCTAAGTATAAAGCCTGATATGCGAAGTGTACAGACCCGACTGGGTAACAATTCTTTCACTATTCACTCCTGTGAAGGTTTTTCTTCTTTCCACTCGTGGAGCTTTCGCCATCTTTAACAAAACAAAAGAAAAAGGGTTCTGTGAAAAGAAGCGCACTTTCATTCTTAAAATTTCACTTATAAGACATTTAAGGTACCTTCGGGGTCACGTTGTTTTCTTTCTCTTTTGTTGGTTTAGCCGATTTCTCCCCATCTTCGTCGTTGTTGTTGTTAATGCTGTCTGCTTCTATTAACACCAGCAGATCTTCTGTGTTGTTATGATTGAGCCCAACGTTCTCCTTACCTGAGGTGCTTTGTGGCTTGTCTGTGTTCTTTGGTTTGTTAACACTCTTGGGCTTCATGGCAACCTTTGACTCAAAGAGTTCTCTGAGAGCGCTTGTGCTTATGGTTCTTTGTCGAGGAAGATACTCCATCGACTTGCTGCGTGTGAGCTGAGTGCTGGTGCTACGATCAGCCCAAGCGTTTGATTTTTCTTTAGTTTTAATCACTGTGATGGGGATCGCAGCAAACTGGAGGGTCTGTGGAAAAGAGGAAGATGGTCGGATATAAAACGGCCATCTTGGCTTGCAGTGTGAGACGTATGTTGTTTTCTGTTTTTAACCTTACACAGAATGGTAAACACCTTCGAATGTTCGAGCTTTATGAACAAGCACATGTTCATTACAGGACGCAGAAATGGGCTTGATATCATCATTTACTTTAAAGATAGAAACATTTGTGTGAATAAAACAAACTGGTTTCATTTTACGGACTTTTTTTTATGATTATATCAACCCTAGTAGGCTAGGTAAAAAAAATGTTTTAATGTCAGTTTTAATGAAAATTTTGAGTGTCTTGAGTGTCTATTTTCATATGAGCTTCATATTAACTCACAACATGGAGTGAGACATGATAAAGACATTCAATACTGAACATGGACACAACAAAAACAGGAGCAATCACCATTTTCTGGCCTCTGGGGAAAACAGTTAGTAAAATCAGTGTGTAATAAGGAAATGATCAGCTTCAGGGTTTATACTGTTAACTATTGTAGCACAGCATCCTGTTGTTGATTATTTTCCAGCACATCATTATGTACATTATCTCCCTTACATAATAATTAATCCACTTAATTACTTAACAATAATGTTTTCACCTTTTGCTTGTTTTCCGCTGAATCGGCTGCTTTTGTTTTTCCAGCGACTGCATTCTGATATCTGAAAGGAAGACAACAAACCAGTTATAAACTATTAACTATATTTCTAACCTGTTTTACTTTTATCATCACACTCATGTCCTTATCAGTATTTCAGTGTTTATTGTCATCATTGTATCGGGTTATTAATTATTTATAACCTATGGTCCTTAATATGGAAACCGTTTTTAAATTTTAAATGCTAAATCCCATCTGATCGAAGCATCTGATCATAACAAGTGGTCTTTAAAAGTAAAAGG
Organism: Tachysurus vachellii; assembly: GCF_030014155.1. Classification (NCBI taxonomy): domain Eukaryota; kingdom Metazoa; phylum Chordata; class Actinopteri; order Siluriformes; family Bagridae; genus Tachysurus; species Tachysurus vachellii. The sequence goes on from NC_083484.1 coordinate 3,332,116, forward strand.
GTCTCACTGTGCCACAAGCTGCCAGACAGACTTCTTCTTGTCTCTTAGTCCCGCCTCCGTCCAGGACAGAGCGTGATCGGTGGCAACACATCTCAGAGACTGGGTCTTCCGCAGGTTTGTCTCCATCTCAATCGCACACACAAAACTACACCTGCACACATTATACACACAAATGGATGGGTTACAAATCAGATTTATGACATCAGGTCACATGACTGGATTTGGTATTAACTAGCATATAACTAGCATACATTTTTCATTTCATCCTTCATTTCTGCCTGAAGATGATCGAACATCATCATTTATATCATAAACATTGTTATGATACTGTTAATATTTATCTTTACACCATAGTTTGTGCACAATTGCAAGTATTAAATTACACACACATATACAGTATATAAACTGAGTGGCCAGTTTATTAGGTTTATTAACTATCGTATAGTATAAATCTCAATTCATTGTCTGTTAAGGTACGTTACAGTAGTAACTAATGTGTTATTTATTGTGACATAATGTAAAGTGACTAAAGTTATTTAATGAGTTTACACCCCTTTTCTCTCATATAAATCACTGACCTGACTTTCTACATGAATCAGTACAATCCTTACCTAACAAAGTCGTCAATTAGAAAACTATAAAAAGCACCGAAATGTGTCAGAACAAGAGAAAGTTGTTACCTTCATTAGGGATGAGTTGTTAGGTCCATTCAGAGAGATGCACAGCAGAGATTTGTGGTGCATCACGAGGTGCACACACCGTGCAAAAACTAGAGAACAAAGTCCTGCTCTTTTATTACCACTGACACCGAGATGCCAAATAAGTTTTTATTCTCCCTGCATTTATATACCGTTAAAGCACAAAATAATGTTTGTGCGTTTATTTGATACTTAATGCTTCCGTGAGCTGTAGACCAGCCAGTTAGCGTCGAGTACGGCTAATTTTCTGCTTCACAATTTACCAGAATTTTTAAAAACGGATTGAATCAGTTTCACTTCATAGATCAAGGAAGGTTTATTTGTCATTCCAGAACATTCTGTACATGAAAAGGAACCAAATTATGTACTGCGGCCTCGGTGATAAAAGCAAAACTATAAATATATAACTGTGACTATAAAAATAGAACTTAACTTCAGGTTCATTAGTCAGCACAACGTAAGAGTTTTGGATGAGGCCATAGTACAGATCCGGTGTATTCAGCCGTTCTGTTGTGTTAGACTCACGTTCCTCATGTTCCCTACACAGTGACCTGACTACAGCTCAGTGTGGACAAAGGCCAGAGATCTCAAGATCCACACATGAAGTGTAGCCTCCCAGAGGAGTCTGAGGCGTGTTGTTGTGTCTCAGCTGTGTGTTATTTATAGGAAGAGGAGCACTGAGCAGATGCAGTGACCTGACAAACAAACATGTTTACCGGAAACATGATAAAATAAGGCTGTAGTGTGCTGAAATGGTGTGACGTTATCATTCGCACGTGATCATGCGTTTTCTTGTGACATGAGCATAAAGTTGGTAATGCTTTGTGTCCTTAATGCTCTATATATAAACTATATTTTATTTAAAAAAGATTAAATTATAATTAAATATTATTAAATATGGGGGGGCACGGTGGCTTAGTGGTTAGCACGTTCGCCTCACACCTCCAGGGTTGGGGGTTCGATTCCCGCCTCCGCCTCGTGTGTGTGGAGTTTGCATGTTTGCATGTTTGCATTTCCTCCGGGTACTCCGGTTTCCTCCCCCGGTCCAAAGACATGAATGGTAGGTTGATTGGCATCTCTGGAAAATTGTCCGTAGTTTGTGATTGCGTGAGTGAATGAGAGTGTGTGTGTGTGTGTGCCCTGCGATGGGTTGGCACTCCGTCCAGGTTGTATCCTGCCTTGATGCCCGATGACGCCTGAGATAGGCACAGGCTCCCCGTGACCCGAGGTAGTTCGGATAAGCGGTAGAAAATGAGTGAGTGAGTGAGAGTGAGTATTATTAAATATATATATATATATATATATATATATATATATATATATATATATATATATATATTAGAAATGATACAAATATTACATAAAAATATCTGCATATTATTTTCATATTATAAAAACACTATGAACAATAAAGAAAATACTTTTAATAAATTTCAATTCAATTTTTTTCTTTCAATTTTATTTTCCGTCACTTCCAGCATACGTCACACCCCAAACTGTTTTATTCCACTCCAATCACACAACAATTACATTTCACTTTATTTATTAAAAAAGAAACATCATTCTTTTTTATATTTTTATAAGCCTTTCTTTTTTTGCTTAATAAGACACAAAAAAATCCCTCATTACACTCCAATATTACAAAAAAACAACAACAACAACAAAAAAAAACAGAATAAAACTAACAAAAGTCCTAACAAAGTCCTACATATTCGAGACTGTACATTACAGTGTCACTGACTGTTACAAAGCACTGACACTGGAGGCTCCTTCCATTACTGATAACTATATCAACAATTACATACATTATTTGATCAGTTAATGTGGAGCGTCTGTGACACACGTCACTCGATACGTTAGAACAAAAAGTAGAAGAAACAAACGCGAACACATCAATACGAACCCTGCAGATGGAAATACTTTCAGAGGTGTTTTTTTTTTATAGAGACACTTTCTGACCAATCAGATTTGAGAATTCGATGAATTCAGGTCTTATGAAGCATAAGACTTACTGTGGCATCAGGGTCATTGTTAATGTTTGTCAGGATTTGTTAACGGTGTAAAGTCTTTTGTGTTTCTGTACTCGATGAATGAATGAACTTTGACCCTTGATGTCTGACGGCTTTTCCAACGAGCCGACGTGAAGTGAAGCACGATTATTTTAGTCGTTACAGAGTGTCGACGGGA
>NC_083484.1:3350000-3382500 GCF_030014155.1 Tachysurus vachellii
TCTGGAAAATTGTCTGTAGTGTGTGATTGTGTGAGTGAATGAGGGTGTGTGTGTGTGTGTGCCCTGTGATGGGTTGGCACTCCGTCCAGGGTGTATCCTGCCTTGATGCCCGATGACGCCTGAGATAGGCACAGGCTCCCTGTGACCCGAGGTAGTTCGGATAAGCGGTAGAAGATGAGTGAGAGTGAGTGAGAGAATCATTGTGCCCATACTCATACTCATGAAGGGTGCCAATACTTTAACTAACAGTATTTTCCTATTTTTACAAATAAAATACGAAACTCAGTAAAAAAAACAATGACTATGACTAAATAATAATAATAAATCTTCATTATTACATGCTGTATAAGTTTTAAATCGTTACTCTTTTTGTGGACGTGATTCTGGATCCTGATAACACTGACAGTTTGAATCCCTGTGTGCTGGGAAAGGAAGGATTCATCTCAGGGTGATCTTACTATGATGTACAGGTCAGAGGGATGACCATGTGGGTACTGAGGAGTCGCCCGAGTGTCTATTATCAGGAAGTGAAAGATTACAGTCTGCCCTGAGAAAGGACACTGTGTGTCTGATGACACTGATTATAAGGTTTGTGGGTCTCTGTGAATCAGCACACTGGAGTGTTTGTGTCGACTCCTTCTGTAACGTAAAGCCTAAGTCTTGTGTCTGTTCTTTCAATTGAAACTCTGTTCAGATTCTAGCCTGAAATTTGCTTCCTTAAGAATTTACATCGACTTACACACTCTGATGTCAACAAATTACTGGAGATATTGCTTTATACAGTACAGGAGCTGACTCCATCTTGCAGTAATGATCTACAATTATTTAACACTGATTTTTAAATTCCAGCTTTTGACACATTACTGCGTCACGGCAGACTGACTCACTTTGGACATATTAAGTGAACTGATGAAGTAAAAGAATTGGAATATACCAGTGAATAATGATATAAAATGAAAAAACTCATTTTTTAGTTTTTCTTTTCTAGATGTTTCTTAAGACAAAGACTTCATAAGACATGGTATTATTCACTTATTTATTTATAAATAAGTGAATATATAAATATTCATTATTCATTCATTAACTTATTTATAATAATTATAAATAAGTGAATAACTAAATAAGTTATTAATAGATTATTTATTTATTTGTTATGCAAGGGAAATTTGTAAAGCAGCCCAAAAAAAAAAAAGATATAACAAATGCAAACAAAGTATAATATCTGGGCTAAAATTTAGTCTTTAGATATGTCAAAAAATAAGATGTGATATTTATAATAGCATATTATCATGGTAATTGTGAGAAAATAAATAAATATCTCACTTCGAATGTTTTCATCGCCAGTTCTAAATATGGTATAAAAATTTCCTAATTTATTTTTATGCTACTTTTCTGTTGATGTTAACCGACTAAAGACGAGACCCGTAATTAAATCAGAATTTCGGCTAAAAAATGTGAATTATGTATCCCCAAAACTAGCCGACACTGATTCTTTGTCTGTTCAGCTAAGTTCAGCTAGTGTTCCTCCACCATACTGTATGTGTACTGTTTGGAATTTCTCCTTCAGGCCTAGTGCAATGGCGAGAGAGGTCTCTGGAGTCTTGCCCTCCTCTGGTCCTCCTCTTTGAAATCTCCCTTGCAATGGCTTCCCAAGATAGTGCAGAGATGAAAGAGAATAAACGATGCACAGCACTCTTCAAAGCCTGAACTCTGGGGGAAGACAGCAGGCCTCGCAGGCAGTTAGCAACTCCCTGCTGCTAAAGAGAGGCCTGTGAAATGAGCTGACAGACAACAACATGGTTTTTATATCCAGTTTTCAGCTGAAAAGAATGAGAAATATAAAAGCTGATCTAAGGTTGTACTAAACCAATATATATAGCACAATGGTGCGTGTTGTGCCAATTTATAGTCAGAAAAACCACTGATAACATTACAACTGATCAACAATACCTCAGCCTTTATAGAGATTTTAGACTTTTTAGACATTTAGGCAATACTTGATTGGTATACTAAGTTTGCGTAAGGCTTGCAACAAGGCTAACACACAATTCTAACTGCATGCATTGAGCTACAATCAAGTCATTCTGAATGCGTTGAATCCAGCTAATTTTGACCAGCAAGTAGCTACTAAACTGCAGGCTGCGCTGATAGAGCTGATTCAGCTGATAGAGCTGATAGAGCTGATTCAGCTGAAAGAGCTGATACGGCTGATCGAGCTGATTCAGCTGATTCAGTTGATACAGCTGATACAGCTGATAGAGCTGATACAGCTGATAGAGCTGATTCAGCTGATAGAGCTGATACAGCTGATAGAGCTGATACCGCTGATAGAGCTGGTACCAACTTTTCCAGCTTAGTCTGTTGCTTGATTAATCTGATCAATTATGGGTTGAGAATTTCGAATCCTTCTTATTGTTGTGTTATTTTGCTAGATAATCCTAGAAAATTTATCCAAGTACCAGACTCTATAGCTGCTTGGTATAATGGTGTAAGTCAATATACAGCATATTCCTCTTGACACTACATATTCATATGGTTTAATATGAAGCTCACAGAGGTCAAAAGTGCAGTTAAATTTAACTTGTATATGATTACAGACAGCATCATATTCAGGGTAAGAGAGAGTGTCAGATGATCCGTAGCAGCAACATTACACTACATGTAATGAAATAACTTCATAATTCAGTAAATAAATACAGATTCATTTGAACGTGTGGCAAAGAAAAGGATTGTGATCAATTTTAATAAAGGCAACTAAAAACTTTACATTTATATTCACATTTATTAAAACAACACAGACATGTGGACATATAGACACATGGACATATAGACACATGGACAGACAGACACATGGGCATGGACAGACAAGTAGACAGACAGACGAGTGGACAGACAGAAACATGGTCAGACAGACAAGTGGACAGATAAACAGATGAGCAGACAGACACATATGCCCCTTTTCCACCGAGGCAGTTTGAGTGCTGGTTCGGAGCCTAATTTAGAACCAGTTCTTTCTTTTTCGACAGCCAAAGCACCGGCCATGAACCAGGAAAAGTGGTTCTTAAGTAGCACCAAAACGTTGTTGGTCTAGACTTAAGAACCGCTTGTGTCAGGGGCTGTGGGCGGGGCTACTGTTAGTGCCTGTGGGCGGGGCTACTGTTAGTGCATTTGATAATGTACCTTAAGTATACTAATGTTTAATACACTTTTACTTTACTGTGATATGATCAATTATCATCACACACGATAGTAAGTAGCTACATGCTAAGGCTAACTTTTTTTCTGTGTTAATGATAAAATAACGTCATGTACTTTCTCGATAACAACCTCCGTTTATACAGATTACATGGAGCTGCACGTACACGTTGGATTCGCCGTGTTTGGATGTTAATGTAAGTTCACAAAGCCATAACAGTAAAGCAACATCCGCCATTGTTGTTGTATTTGTGTTTGCCGCTGCTGTGCTAACGTTGCTGGGACACGTGACACGTATACAGTGACGTCAGACTCGGCACTGTGACGGCTCTCTAACCGGTGGAAAGGCAAACCGGTTCTTAGAAGGTTCTCCAGTGGAACCAACTTTGAACCAGCACCAGTGCTAGATCTGAACCAGCACCTTCTTTTTGGTGGAAAAGGGGCACTAGACACATGGACACACAGACACATGAACAGATAGACGAGTGGACAGACAGACACATGAACAGACAGACACATGGACAGAAAGACACAGACAAACTGACAGACACATGGACAGAAAGACACAGACAAACTGACAGACACATGGACAGAAAGACACAGACAAACTGACAGACACATGGACACATGGACAGAAAGACACAGACAAACTGACAGACACATGGACAGAAAGACACAGACAAACTGACAGACACATGGACACATGGACAGAAAGACACAGACAAACTGACAGACACATGGACACATGGACAGAAAGACACAGACAAACTGACAGACACATGGACAGAAAGACACAGACAAACTGACAGACACATGGACACAAAGACACAGACACATGGACACTCAGACACATGGACAGAAAGACACAGACACATGAACAGACAGACACAGACAAACTGACAGACACATGGACACATGGAAAAAACAGACATGTTTAACTTTTTGTCAGCTACATAATGCTAACGTTATTTTATGCTATTTTTTTTTTTTTTTAAATTTTGTGGTCATTTTGTGTCATTTGTCGTTCGCTGTATCATCGATTCAGAGTGTAAAGTCTTTATTTGTTCTATTAACTATATATAACTATATAACTATATTCTATATAACACATTTGTATAGAGAGCAAAAAATACATTTATATATATATATATATATATATCGATTCCCACCTCCACCTTGTGTGTGTGGAGTTTGCATGTTCTCCCCGTGCCTCGGGGGTTTCCTCCGGGTACTCCGGTTTCCTTCCCTGGTCCAAAGACATGTATGGTAGGTTGATTGGCATCTCTGGAAAAATTGTCCCTAGTGTGTGATTGCGTGAGTGAATGAGAGTGTGTGTGCCCTGCGATGGGTTGGCACTCCGTCCAGGGTGTATCCTGCCTTGATGCCCAATGACGCCTGGGATAGGCACAGACTCCCCGTGACCCGAGGTAGTTCAGATAAGCGGTAGAAGATGAATGAATGAATGAATGAATGAATGAATGAATACATACATTTATTTTGTACAGAGAGCAACGTGAATATAAGTTCACTTTCCCTGCGCTAGCTGTTAGAAACCAATAGGTGGCGACAGAACGCCATTTTCGAACCGCCTCTGCAAAGGAAAATCACATAAACAAAGGAGATTATTCACTGGTTAAAATGGTAAATTCATTAAAAAAACAAAAGTGGCCGTGGGTGGGGGTATAAATGGACAATACTGACACATACACTTTACTAAGTTTAATTTAATTTCTTTTGGCTGGTTAAATGTTCATTTTATTTCCCTAAGTGTGCATTTTAAATTTTCAATTCACGTTTCTTAAAGCTAAATGTTTCCTTACAGCTTGAATTTCTAACAGAAAAGTTTCTAAAATTCGAACTTTTTTGCTTTCTTGTGTTTTTGGTCCCTGACAGACTGCAGAGTGACTAAATTGGGCCAACAGCTCGCCTGGCACATGGCACATACCACATGCTGTCCAAAAGGTGGTCACATTTGGCATTGGGTCATTACCACAACCTGGAGTGGGAAATTGAGGTCACTGAGTAATTCATTCTGTATTAGTCATAAACCCTGTTTCTGAGACACAGCACACTGGTCGTTGTTACCTTTTGTACCACAAACAGTCCTTAACCTTTTTATATTGGTTGAGTAACTAGTAATAAACTAATAACTGTGCTTAAGTTTGTTCAAGACCCTGAATAAAATCTACACTTCCCAAATAACCCCTCCATCAATTACCCCTTTAACAACATCTTTAACATCAACAACTCTACATTGCCCCTAAGTGTATTCCAACTTCACACCCAGTTTTCTTCTTAGTAATCAGCCAAATTTCAGATGTCTTAATGGGTCTCCACAAAGAGCTAAATCAATCAATACTAATATCCAGAGCATGAATACAGACAGATGCTCTTTATGGAAATAATATGTATCACACCATTGAGATGATTCTTAATGTACATTTCATCAGTTTTAATTCTCCAATGAGACCCAGATATCTTAGTGACAATGCAAACGTGATTGTTTTCCACACTCGGGTCACTGTTTAATTGCCAAACATCGACTCTGATGGCAGGTCAAGATTTGACCTCACAACCTTTTGGCACATACTGTACCAGCACCTTCACAGTCTGCCTGTATAACTGCATCCACTTACACTCATACTCAGTTCCCTTTGTGGTTACTCAGTCAGAAACAGTCCAAACAAGACACACACACGCGCATACCAAACACAGCGCCAAGCCTCCCATTCTTCTGCTTCTTGGCTGCCTGTGTGAATTCTTCAGCCAAACGCATTTACAGCATGAACTCACCCAGATTCCTCGCATTCCTTCCTCTGTTCTTTCCATTTTCAGTCCTACGTTTCACTTCAGTCTCAAGTCATTTGAGCGTTACTGTATCACTTACAGTACTGACAAAGCCTAAATGCTGAGCGTTTAAAGTAGAACACGAGGTTTTATATAATGTCGTGTAATAACACAGTAAAATACTGTGTCATTATCTTATCGTGTCTCTGCAGAAGCAAATAAAGTACACTAAAGAAGGCACAGTGTTTACTCTTCTGCCTGCGTATGGAGGTGTAAGAAGGTCAGAAGCATGTAGGGGGCCTGATATTTAGGGATGATGGAGGAACAGAGTGTGAATCAGATCTGAGTCACAGGGTCTGTTGACTCACTGTTCGTCGTGTGTGTACGGATAACACATCAGCACATCAGCAATGTGTAACGCAATACAGCGAAGAAGCTCGAGGCTTCTCAGCCGGATTTGCCTCCGAACTGTTCGGAGATGTCATAACGAAGCTGATTCATTGTATTTCAATGACATTTTGTACGTACAGCATGTTAGCGGTGTTAGCGATGATGTCAAACGCTGAGATCAGACAAGTACTGATCATTATAGTGGTGATGATAACTAACTGTAACTGAAGACACATTTTATTGCCTCATTTAAAGATGGTTTAGTGCACAGGCGTGTGGGTGAGGATGATGATGATGATGATGATGATGATGATGATGATGACGATGGCGATGGTGGTGGTGATGAATGGAGAAGTGGAAGTCAGAGTCATGTGAACTTCTACTGAAGGATGAATGGAAACTCAGACTGGATCAGATGTGTCATTAATTAGCTGTTCATCTTAAGCAAAACATGCAATATTACAGTGGAGTAATAAGAAATAAGAATATATATATATATATATATATATATATATATATATATATATATATATATATATATATATATATATATATATATATATATATATATATAATGAAAAGTGTTTCCTTTAAATATCACATTCCAGTTTCCTTTAATTGTTCGTCCTTGAAACACCACATCTTGACTCTATATTTCTTAAAATATAGTAAAAAAAAGTGCAGAGGGATTTTACTTGGTCTTGATTTCACTAAATATTGTGTGTACGTTTCTGAGAGAGTTAATAAGTAGGTTCTTTACAGCTCTCTTAGCCGTCTCAGTGCAGTTGCTATAGTCATACATGTAACTTTTTCACCGCTGTACAAACAAACGTTCTGTCAGTTGAGCTGCGCTGTGATTCACAGAGGCTGTAGGAACTGTTTGTTTGCTTAGGACAGTTTTGAAATTCCTTGGTAGTAGGATTTGGTCATTGTGGGAAGCTTGTCAGTGCTGTTCACTATGATAAGTTCCACCCCAATGCTTCCTGGTCCATACTTTCGAACAGGGAATAAAATCAGCCCTCTTTCCACCAGCAGAACCCTGATCACTGGATCCCAGGGTGCTTAAAAACCCCCTTAAGGTTTCTGAGGACCTAAAAAAAAACGTTTTGGTTCCTGATAGGTTCTTATGGTGGAAACATGCCTAAAGATTCCTGAGTTCCTGATGTGGTTCCTGAAAAGATTTCTTGAAAGAGAAAGAGGTCTTGAAGATCTTTTATAGTTCCTGAAAGTGACAAATATTTCCCATAGAATTCTTGAGCTTCTTGATTTCTTCTTGATTTAAAAAAGACATATTTTTTTAGTTCCAGATAACCAACAATAGGACAAAGGTTCCTGAAAAGGTTCCTGGTGGACTTGCATCTGTTTGTTAGTTTCTGGAAAACATCCATTGTCCAAGGGAAAAGATTTTCAGGATAGCAAACTTTTCTTATTTCCTGCAAAACTGTCTTGTTTCCTGTAAACATTCCTGCAATGCAAATGTGTCTAAAGTTGAATTCCTAAAACACTTCCTGCTTCCTGAAAATTTCCAGACATGACTAAAGTTCGTATGTAACATCTTCAGTTCTTGAAAAATTTCCTGTGATTGAAACGTTCTATCTTCCTGAACAGGTTCCCGGAAGGAAAATGTGCCTTCTGCTGAATGAACCACATCTCTCACATTTATAAGTGGCTCTGGATAAACATCATAGTGTGATATTATTATTATTATTATTATTATTATTATTATTATTATTATTATTATTATTAGCACTTTTCTCACAATCCAGATTGTTCTCCGGTTCACGTGAAGCAATGAAGCAGGATTCATTTCACAAGGTTCCATGTTTGTTTCAAGCACCCAGTGTCCAAGTAAAATAAGTGAGTGTGTGACGATCAGTGTGTGTGGAACAGTTTTGTGTTCCACACCAGGGAAGTACTTTCTCTTTTGGTGTCTGTGTGTGTGTGTGTGTCTGTGTGTGTGTGTGTGTGTGCTGTGCTCACTCTCCTCATGTCCTCTGCTGGGAACAGGAATATCAGGTTTCCTGTGTGTGTGCATGTGTGCATGTGTGTGTGTGTATGTGTGTGTGCGCACAGTTCGTACTTGCTGCTTCTTCTGTGTTCTCTTGATTTCAGCAGAGAGCAGAACTGTGTCAGAGCAACGTGATGCACTGGCCCCTCTCTCCCTGCATGTGAGTGTGTGTAAGTGTGTGTGTGTGTGTGTGTGTGTGTGTGTGTGTGTGTGTGTGTGTACGTGTATTACGATCCTCACATGGGTGCAGTGGCTAGACTTTGGCTCTGGACATCTGGGTGAAAGCCCTGCTGTATTTTGGTTATCGATTAACAGCACAAGTTTCACACGTACAAACGAGTTGCGGAAACAAACAGCGACAGACGTCTGAGTTAATTACAGCAACCAGTCAGGACTCTGTTACTGAAACCATGTGTGAAGAACATTCTACAAAATACATAATAATAATGTACAGAATTCAAAGCCAGGTTCATATCCTAGTGTTGATGACCACAGAGCGGTTACGTTATGGCCGAGTTTAAATATCCGCTCTGAATCTGGGGCCGTGATAAGAAACGATCTTACCTCAGATTTGTATAGTAGCTTTCATTTCTGAGCCACGTTAACAATAAACATTATATTTATTGTTATTTTGATCAGTACTGAATTCACGACTAATAATAATAATAATAATAATAATAATAATAATAATAATAATAATTGTAGAGCAGTTTTCTTTGTGGTGTAAAATCTAATTATATATATATATATATATATATATATATATATATATATATATATATATATATATATATATATATATATATATATTCTTTGGACTGAGCGGCTGTTTTGGGTCTTGTGAGTCACATTTTTTCTCCAAATGAAGGAGTGTTAAGGCGTCACATTCCACTGTGTGAGCTCTTGGAGAACACAGGGCCAGAGTGCAGAGGTCAATACTCTCCTGGCCCCTGGCCCCCAGAGAGGGGGGGGACTGTGAGAGAGACAGAGGGAGAGAGAGAGAGAGAGAGAGAGAGAGAGAGGGAGAGAGAGGGAGAGTGTGTATGAGAGAGAGAGAGAGAGAGAGAGAGAGAGAGAGAGAGAGAGAGAGAGACAGAGAGAGAGAGAGACAGAGAGAGAGAGAGAGAGAGAGAGAGAGAGAGGGAGAGTGTGTATGAGAGAGAGAGAGAGAGAGAGAGGGAGGGAGAGAGAGGGAGAGTGTGTATGAGAGAGAGAGAGAGAGAGAGAGAGGGAGAGGGAGAGAGAGAGGGAGAGAGAGAGGGAGAGTGTGTATGAGAGAGAGAGAGAGAGAGAGAGAGAGAGATAGAGAGAGACAGAGATAGACAGAGACAGAGAGAGAGAGAGAGAGAGAGATAGACAGAGAGAGAGAGAGAGAGAGAGAGAGAGATCTAACACATCAGTCCAAAATCTTCTCCATGTCTTTAATTAGACATGGAGAATTTTATTAGATCAGGATAGAAATATTTCATCATGAAGTAAAGATCATTCAAAAGAACATTGTAGTGATCGCAGTGGAAAAAACAACACATTCAGCAAAACTGATCCAGTTCAGTATGAAACGTTCAGAAGCTTCTAACACGTTGTGTGACTGACGAACACAGTGCTGAGATATTAATAACATGACGCCTTCTTTTCTGATATCATACATATTGCTTGAGTATGAGTTGAGGTGCGGTCAAATACGAACACTCAGGAATTTAAATGATAAAAAAAACACTTTATTAAACTTTATTAACCCTTTATGACCCTAGATGTTAAAGACCCGTTTCTTCTTCTGCACTTTAAGACTCGACCCCACGACCCAAAATCCTCCCAGTATCGTAGATAATTATGACTGTATTTAGTTCTTTCCGTATACAATTTTCTTAATCTCCAATTCTTTTTTTTCTTTTCTTTTTTAACGGAGGTGAAATGTAGGAGCTGAATCATCTGAAGCAAATCACTCAAACTGCTCCACTTTTTTTTCCAGCTTTCAGCTCGGGGAACTGAGAGTGTTATCTGTATTAACGGGTCTTTGTCTGCATATTTGGTCTTGTGATAGGATTAGTGAAAGGACTGCAGACTGGCAGCTGATAGTGTTTCCACTGAAAGCATTTTCCCTGCTGCTGTGTGTGTTTGTGTGCGAGTGTGTGTGTGTCTATGTGTGTTCGTGTGTATGTGTGTGTTTGAGTGTGTGTGTGCGTGTGTGTTTGTGTGTGCGTCTGTGTTTGTGTGTATGTGTGTGCTTGTGTGTGTGTGTGTTCGTGTGTGTGTTTTTGTGTGTGTATGTGTTTGTGTGTTTGTGTGTGTGTGATTGTGTGTGTTTGTGTGTGTACTGTATGTGTTTGTGTGTGTGTTTGTGTGTGTGTTTGTGTGTGTATGTGTTTGTGTGTTTGTCTGTGTGTGTGTGTTTGTGTGTGTGTGATAGTGTGTGTGTTTGTGTGGGTATGTGTTTGTGTGTGTGTGTGTGTTTGTGTGTGTGTATGTGTGTTTGTGTGTGTGTGTTTGTGTGTGTATGTGTTTGTGTGTGTGTGTGATAGTGTGTGTGTTTGTGTGTGTATGTGTTTGTGTGTGTGTGTTTGTGTGTGTATGTGTGTTTGTGTGTGTATGTGTTTGTGTGTGTATGTGTTTGTGTGTGTATGTGTTTGTGTGTGTGTGTTTGTGTGTGTTTGTGTGTGTGTCTGTTTGTGTGTGTATGTGTTTGTGTGTTTGTGTGTGTGTGTTAATTGGTCTATAAACTTTCATGCAAATTTACAAACACAATCATTTCTTATCTTTAACCCTGAACACTGATGTCTTCATTCAGCCTCCACTGAAAACCTCCATTACATTTATTTTTACCACGTGTTTAAGAAGGTCCCCACATCGGCTAGCGCTCTAAACCCTGTGCTAACTCACCTTATTTGCCTCTGTGTGTGTATCAGGTGTTTTTGTTACTCTGTAGTTCTTCAGTCTGCTTTTGTTCTTTTGGCACAAGTAAGAAAAGCCTATCTGAGCGTGCACACACAGGAGCAAGGAAAGAGCTGCGATAAGATCTGATCAGTGTGTCATGTTGTGTGTAGATCGCCTTCCCTCAGCACCATGAGCCCTGTAGATAAACACACACAAGGACCAGCTCCTTCCTGAAGGGGGCAGAGTGAGACGTCCCTCACAGAGACCTTGTGTAGGCAGGGGTTGCCAGATTAGGACTTTATATACGTTTAAGTTCTTTTGCTTTTCACTTAAATAAATAATCAGAATCACAAAATGACATTTATACAATTGCACGACATGATAAAGTCTCCACTGCATCCTAACGCATCCTCCATCATCTTCCATCATCACGTGACACACTCCACATCCATCATACATAATTCATCATTCTATTTGGACACAAACATAAAAGGTGATGAATTGTATCCCAGTGTAACAGTTGTTTAAGGTAAGTGTGTGACGACATCTTCATGCAGCTTTCACAGCAAACATGTCCGATTGAATACATTTCATTCTGGGCTCTGTATAAGCTCTTCTGTGTCTGTTGCTCGGGAATCTATACAGCTAAAGTCTATACGTAGTTGTTTTTGGTTCGTGATTTACTCCCAGAATAGCTGCATGCCAAAGAATGCCCTCTCACTGTACATGGGTTTTGTGCCAGCTTGTTTTGGAAGCTGCTCCGTCATGTCATTGCTTGATTCCTTTGCCCAGATTCTCTCTGTGTGTGTGTGTGTGTGTGTGTAGTAGATCCTGCACTCAAGAAAGCTTGATTAATGGCCGCAGTCAGGCGGGGATGGACACCGGAGCCGAGCCGGAGCCATGCGCGACCAGTGACTAATATTAAAGGCCGCAGTATCTTTAAACAGCAGCCAGTGGTTTTGTTGTCACACCTCTTTTTTTTGGTTCTCTAGGGAGGAACGACTCCAGCAAAGCAGACAGGAGACGCCTGAACTTTTGTAGAGCGTGTGAGAGGAGTTGGACTTGGCAACAGTATCACAAACAAGACAAAGCAGACGGTGTTGTTATGACTGCATTTATTTATTTTTTTCTTCCATCAGTTTGTGTTCGTCTGCAGCCGGGTGTTATTCAGATGTAGCGGTGCACGATGTTGGACAGATATAAAGAGTGTTATACATGAGCAGGCAACACGATTAAAGAAAATTATAACATCCTAGGACAGTCATTTTCATGATAAACAGTAGGTGTTTCAGTGAGTCAGACATGATGCAGCAGCATGAGATCAGGATATTTTACATTTACACATTTATAAATGTCTGAAAACGATCTGGAGATTAAATCAGACATATGATAAATAAATAAATAAATAAATAAATAAAAATAACCAAGAAGGAAAGAGAGATAATGACATAATGCGTCATTAACCTCCCAATCAGCGACTCACAGTTCTAATTCATCACATAGACACTATTAGTTATTAATAGACCTTCTATAATCACTCCCTTTCTTTTTTTTTGTTAAACATTCAGTCAGCGAGCTCCAAGAGCCTCTGTGGGTCTCCGCTGTGTGAACTTATGATGATGTATTATAGCTATACGCTTAATTGACTGCTACCTTGAATTGAATGGATTTACCACAAAGCTCATTGACTTAAAAACAACAACAATAAATAACAAGAACTCGAATCTAAGAGCCGTATTGATAAAAACAGAAATGTTAATCTGGTACAAAATCTCATTTTTCTTTGAACACACTAAGCACTTTTGGCTCTGAGGGTGGAACAGTCTGGAATACAGAGCTGAATAAATAACGATTGGCTTGATATTGAATCAGCGTGTTATATGAAGAAGGACCAGAGTGCAGTGAAAGGTGTCCTTGCTGAAAAGTTTACAACCCCAGCAATAAACTCGTAAGGAATAAAACACTTAGTGGTGAAAATAACTCCTGGCTCCTCAGCAAGTAGTTTTCACATCAGGTTATGATTAGGGTTTGATTATGTGGCGCTTTGTACGAACAGATGCATATTAGAAGAAGCCCATTAGCATGACTCTGTTATGTGAATTACAAATGGAGATGCTGTCAGAGCTGCTGTTAGAAAAGAAATCCACACCTTCTGGTCATGTGGTATAATTAATAAGAATATAGAGCACACGTCAGCTTGTATATATATCTGTATATGTTTCTATAGTCAGTAGCTGTCTCCTGTTTAAAGGCATGTACATGGGATTCATGTGACGGAGGACAAAGATTTAGAACTGACGTGACATTTAATGTTCACCACCAACAGAAAAAGCCCACAGATTACAGCGTGATCTAATGATCTCATCCAGAGCCGGCTGTGGATATTAATACACCCGCAGTCCCACCGTGTGCACCGTGCACATATGAGAAAATATCTGACAGGAGCTATTTATAGACCGGCAGACAGGGATCTACTCGGACTGAGCGCCGGCTATTTTGGCGAGCGTCACTTACAGAAATAGCAACAGCACGTCGAATAAGAACAAAGCAGAACAAAGAAACCTGGCTATGCTTTGACGCTATTTATAACTCGACAGTAGCAATTAGCAGACACGAGAGTGCGCTTTATACACGGATGCTGATGATTCTGTCAGTGCAGCCTGCATGCGCTCAGTGTGCACCACTTACAGTAGATCAGATCAGACCAGACAGGAGATCAGAACTTTTAGGAAGCAGCATTTCAGATCAGCGTAATCGCGTCCAGATTCAGCTAAAAGCTCAGAATCAAAGCGATCGCCATGGACGGTCAGGAAGCAGGAAGTAGCGAATGTGACCTTGAGCCAGTTTCCACATGCCCCTCCTGGGTCGGCGTCTCTAATGAAGGAGAGCTGTAGAAATTCCCCAGAGCACGCTACCCTCTTCACCTTGGCCACAGCGGGAGCTGCAGGTGATCAGCAGATAGCAGCAGCCGCAGAGCGTAAAGTCGTGCCTCCTCATCGCTCAGAGAAAGTCCCAGTATGAAGAATGCTCATTTGGAGCCATTCATCAGAGCTGACACTTTAATAAGAGGCTCTTGCAACCGGGTCCGATCCCACCGTTACCTGGCAGAAGCAATTTTCCCCTCTGCGTGTTCCTGGACAGTGAAAAAGGGGCAAATGAAGTGATATCCTCTTAACCAACTCACATATCAGGCTTTGCAGAGCCTGTGCTTTTTATATTAGGAGGAAATGTTTAACACGTGTCTCATTAATTCAAGACTTGTGTCTGTCATCAAATTATTGAATGTTGTAATTAGCTGGAACAGGCTGTTGTGTAGTTACTAACAAAGACAGTGGTGCTGTATCTAAAACAAGGTCACCCCCAAGTCCTGACTATTAAAGTAACAGTTCAGCAAAAAAAAAAAAAAAAAAAAAGTGGTTAGTCAGCTAAGACATTTGGTTCTTTTGTGTTGCACTTCTTCTCGAAATAAAAAAAAAGTTGCTTTATTTTGTATGTTTTAGGCGCTTTACTGAAATGATTGGCTGCTCTCCTAAAGCTGAGCTACATGGTTTTGTGTCCATGGTGCATTTTTTTTATATTACAGGAAGTGTGTGTTTGTGTGTGTGTTTGTGTGTGATTGTGTGCGTGTTTGTGTGTGTTTGTGTGTGTTTGTGTGTGTTTGCATATGTGTGTTTGTGTGTGATTGTGTGTGTTTGTGTGTGTTTGCATATGTGTTTGTGTGTGATTGTGTGTGTGTGTGATTGTGTGCATGTTTGTGTGTAGGTGTATGTGTGTTTGTGTGTGTGTGTTTGTGTGTGTGTGTGTGTTTGTGTGTGATTGTGTGTGTGTGTTTGTCTGTGTTTGTCTGTGTTTGTGTGTGTTTGCATATGTATTTGTGTGTGATTGTGTGTTTGTTTGTGTTTGTGTGTGTGTGTGATTGTGTGTGTTTGTGTGTGATTGTGTGTGTGTGTTTGTCTGTGTTTGTCTGTGTTTGTGTGTGTTTGCATATGTATTTGTGTGTGATTGTGTGTTTGTTTGTGTTTGTGTGTGTGTGTGTTTGTGTGTGTGTGTGTGTGATTGTGTGTGTGTTTGTGTGTAGGTGTGTGTGTGTGTATGTGTATGTGTATGTGTGTGTGTGTGTAACTGTGTCCTAAACCACACCAGATCATCTGAAACACTGGATGTGATCGAAGGCAGATATTTTACAGAAATCTTTAGCTTCAAACCTAAGAAGCTAGAACCCGAGATCTGTCCAAATACAATAGAAAAGTAAAGAAAGAAAGAAAGAAAGAAAGAAAGAAAACAAAAGGGTAAAGTTCACAAGTGCAACATTGGATTTCAAGAGGAAGTGGAAATTTGTGTACATTTGATTATTTTTTTTTTCTGAGCTGCTCATTTAAGCATAAACCATAAGTCAATGTTCATAATCCGCAAACAGAGACAAGTACAAGTGCAGATACACAAAGATATTCTCATGAATAACAGTATTTCAGTGTCCCACGTTTGTGCAGCGTTCTTGCCTTGTTTTCTACTTCGCTCTGCTTACTGTATGCTTCACATTTATTACTCGGATGAGAAAACAGTTTGGAAAATGAGGTGTGGTTGAGGAACGGCCCAGTCAGTGACCCGCTGACATGAAAATAATACAGAATACGCAACTCTGATGAGAAAACATCTCGCATATCTTTTTTTTTTTTTTCCGAGGCGGTTTCAGGGTTCACTGTATTTATGAGAGAGGGCACCGCTGCAGGGGAAACAGTTTACAATAAACAGGAGAAAAAGACAATTATCAGTAGTTATGTATCATTAAGAACACATGGCGCTTTCGAGAAAATGCACCTCCAGTAAATCCTTTGAAATATGCCAACGTTATGAAATTTTATAGCCCTGAGTCTGCTTGTAAAATCCTTCCAGCTGCAGGGTGCCTTTGCATTATTCTCTGATTAGCCTAGTTTTTTTTTCTTCTTCTGTTTCTGTTTATATATATTTTTTTTATGTTCATGAGAAAGCGCGGCGCAGCACAGCATGCTCGTTGCTTTCGTGTGCTGCTGTGTAATTCAACGAGGTGAGGTGTGTTATAACCGCTAGAGGATGGTCTCCAAACTGAGGAACAGATGTGGTAGCCGCTGGAGAGCCTCCGGTATGGAAAAGGTTCATGGGTCACGGCCCATGTGTGAATATTTTGCTAGTTGTAATAATGCGCTTGAATGTAAGAGCAGAAGAATCGTCTGAATAGAGATGTGACCTATTAATAATGACTCTGTTGTTGTTCTGCTGCTGTTTTCGGTTTATAACAGGTTGTAACAGGTTTATACC
Source organism: Tachysurus vachellii (assembly GCF_030014155.1). NCBI lineage: Eukaryota > Metazoa > Chordata > Actinopteri > Siluriformes > Bagridae > Tachysurus > Tachysurus vachellii. The sequence continues at coordinate 3,366,547 of NC_083484.1, forward strand.
ATAAGCATAGAACATATTTATTACACACTACATTATACACATTATTATACACACTGCACACACACTGTACACACACACTACACACACTGTACACACACTACATTATACACATTATTATACACACTCTACACACACACTGTACACACACACTACACACACTGTACACACACACTACACACACACACTGTACACACAGTACACACACTACATACACACTGCACACACACTACACTATACACATTATAATACACACGGTACACACACACACTACACACATTATAATACACACGGTACACACACTACACTATACGCATTATAATACACACGGTACACACACACACACTACACACATTATATACACACTGTACCACACACTACACTATACGCATTATAATACACACGGTACAAACACTACACTATACGCATTATAATACACACGGTACACACACACACACTACACACATTATATACACACTGTACCACACACTACACTATACGCATTATAATACACACGGTACACACACTACACTACACACATTATAATACACACGGTACACACACACTACACACATTATATACACACTGTACACACACACTACACGCATTATAATACACACGGTACACACACACTACACACATTATATACACACTGTACACACACACTACACTATACACACTATACACTACACGGTACACACACTACACTATACGCATTATATTACACACGGTACACACACACACTACACACATTATAATGCACACTGTACACACACACTACACTATACACATTATAATACACACTGTACATACACACTACACACGTTATAATGCACACTGTACACACACACCACACTATACACATTATAATACACACTGTACCTAAACACTACACACGTTATAATACACACTGTACGCCACACATACACACTTCACTTTCTCACTGAATACACACACTAGTTACACTCTCCTATACATACACGCTACATTTACACACTATTCTGTAGTTCCACACTATAGTTACACACTTCACTTACATTTGAATTTCCATGGAGCTCATAAAGCTGCAGAGTTTGCACTGTTGTAGTCTTTAAAGAAGATTCTTTCACACAAGCGCCACCTTTGTCACGGATTTTTACCCTGACGACAATTCACTGTGCTTTAAAATAAAATGTGAACATTAGTGAAAATGAATCTAAATTTGAATAATTGTCTCCAAACAAATGTGTGTCAACAGTATTTACTCAGTGTGTGTGTGTGTGAGTGTGTGTTTGTGATGTTGCTTTGTCACTTCAGAATGCACCACATTGTATGTTGTGAGTTTCTTGCCTCGCTGCACCTTCAGGATTAATAATACATTAGCTTGACAGTTAAATAACTCTGGCTGTTGTCTTACTTTTTTTCTGTACCACATGCTTAGAAACAGTTCCATCCCAACACTGCGAGCATTGAGCTCATCCTGTTTTAACTTTGCTGACCAGCGTGGGAACGTTCAGCACAGCACAGTTTCTATAAATGCACCGAATTAGCTCTGCATGCTGTATATGGCTGTGTCATTCTCCAACCCCGAACCATGTCGTAACAGCCTGAAGGCCATGTTCATATCAGGAGCGGACGGCAGCTTCTATTTTGCCACCTGCTACTTTCAGAGCCCTCATTAAAAGAATGCTAAAAATACTACATGCAAACATACTCCAGCAACTGTGTTTGCAAACATGGTCATATAAACCTCGGGTCGAGACGCTAAATAAAAGTAGCTGAGACCCCCTGCTTGTTTTTTTGGCCTGGCATTGGCAATCACTTCCGAATTGTGATCTAATAGCGTGCATGGTTTTGGAATAGCAACAGCCATCTCTGCAGAACCACAACGAGACTCTGGAGACAGCAAGGAGGATTTTCCTGAGCCGAGTTTGTCTTTGAAACTCTATACTGAGAGGAGCGCGGGTGGTGATGTTCTCTGCCCCCAGGGCGACACGGACCTCTGGCTGTGTGGTTCCTGTGTGCTCCGCCTCAGTGCTTTCGTTCTCTCTCTCTCTCTCTCACTCTCTCTCTCTTTCTCTCTCTCTGTAACTCTCTCTCTCTCTCTCTCTGTATCTGTTTCTCTCTCTCTGTCTATATATATCTCTCTCTCTTTCTCTCTCTCTCTCTCTCTCTCTCTCTCTCTCTCTCTCTCTCTCTCTCTCTCTCTCTCTCCCTCACACTCATCTTTTTTTCTCCCTGACTATCTCTGTTTCTGTGTCTCTGTCTCTCTCTCTCGCTCGCTCAATCTGCCATCTTTTTTCACTCTCTGTCTCTTTCTTTCTTTCTTTCTATGTGTCTCACTAACTTGTTCTCTCCCTCTCTCTTTCTCTCTTTGTGTCCTCTAGCTCATTCTCTCTCTCTCTCTCTCTCTCTCTCTCTCTCTCTCTCTCTCTCTCTCTCTCTCACTGTCATCTTTTTTCTCTCTGACTATCTCTGTGTCTGTGTCTGTGTCTGTCTCTCTCTCTCTCTCTCTCTCTCTCTCTCACTCGCTCACTCTGTCATCTTTTTCTCACTCTTTCTTTCTTTCTTTCTTTCTTTCTTTCTTTCTTTCTTTCTTTCTTTCTATGTGCCCCCCCCCCCCCTTCTCTCTCTCTCTTCTCTGCTCATGGAAGCAGACGCAAACAGAAATCCGTCAATAAATAATGCAGACCGGCGATGCACATCCACATCCAGCCCCGTCATCTATTATGAATAAAAAGTCACACGTGAGCCACGAGCAAACTATAAAACGTGACACTTTTGCTGACAAGCCCAAATGATGATGGATGTTTTTGGCAGTGCACTTAAAGGACTCCATATTCAAAATGTTTCCTCCTCGATTTTTAAATAGATGCTTTGGTAAGTATCTCGTCAGAAACACACGTCTCTGTCAAAGCCTTGTCCCTTTAACAAGGTAATAAACTTTAACAATCCAAGCTCTTGCTTTATGATCTATAATGATGGGGAAATGAATCAGCTCGGTGTAGAAGTCATCCGTAGCTTTGTGTATAAACGTTTTTATAAAAAATAATTCGGATGGAAATTTTTTTCTTTTACAGGTTTATGTTACAAACCTTTAAAATCTTCATCAAGCAGGAATTAATCACATAGTTTCTACAAAATGCCAAAAGTCTTTCTGTTCTTATACAGTATGTACGCTCACTATGGGCTACGGTACATTAAATTTAACATGTAACAATGGACATTCGCAAAATGCTAAAGTTGAACATTTATCCTTCACGTGAAAGCCAGAGGTGACGATGGTGAGAAAAAAAATTCCCTGAGACGATACGAGGGAGGAAACCTGGAGAGGAACCGGACTGTGGGTGACACCAGAGAGTGCGATCATGTCCTTTCTATAACAGTACACGATATAGTCGAGTGTTTGTAGAATTTACCGAGTGTAGAGTTCATGTCCAGTAGAACAGCATAGAAATATTTGGGAATTTCGTTCACTCATTCATTTTCTACCGCTTATCCGAACTACCTCGGGTCACGGGGAGCCTGTGCCTATCTCAGGCGTCATCGGGCATCAAGGCAGGATACACCCTGGACGGAGTGCCAACCCATCACAGGGCACACACACACTCTCATTCACTCACGCAATCACACACTACGGACAATTTTCCAGAGATGCCAATCAACCTACCATGCATGTCTTTGGACCAGGGGAGGAAACCGGAGTACCCGGAGGAAACCCCCGAGGCACGGGGAGAACATGCAAACTCCACACACACAAGGCGGAGGTGGGAATCGAACCCCCAACCCTGGAGGTGTGAGGTGAACGTGCTAACCACTAAGACACCGTGCCCCCCTTGGGAATTTCACTGGTAGAAAAATGCTCCTGCTTGATGAAGAGCTTTTCAGAATGTAGCTTTAATTAGATTCCTCTCACAGCTGCGAGTGCTCAGTAACACCCAGTCAACAAGAGTTCTCGTCTGTGTAGACGTGCAACAATGGTGTCCTGGCGCACTGGTTAGCGGTGCTTACAGCGCTATGCAATTTGGGACATGGTCCAGTTATTCACGAGTCAGAGGATATAAATAATCTGCTGCCTTTGGGAATCTAGTAGTGCTGTGAGAATAACAAGTTTATTGTCCATGCCGTGTTAACTGCGTGACTGCTACAAGAGCTTAACGTCTACTTACAGTCACAGCACCAGGGCCACCATTTAACTGTTCATTCAGCAGGATCCCAATCAGCACAGTGAGCTAGTCATGCTGACGTTAGCTAACTAGCTAAATGATAAGAAATAGATAGATAGATAGATAGATAGATAGATAGATAGATAGATAGATAGATAGATAGATAGATTCACTCTTCAGTTGTATGTATTCACCCTGCAATATCTGAGACATGTTGTACAGTCTAATGGTCAAGGGGACAAAATAGTTCTTTAGTCTTGTAGTGGAGCTTGACAGAGACAACAGTCTAACACGAACACAGTCTGAACACGTTCCTCTACCACTGAACATGCTCCTCTACCACTGAACACGCTCCTCTACCACTGAACACGTTCCTCTACCACTGAACATGCGCCTCTACCACTGAACATGCTCCTCTACCACTGAACACGCTCCTCTACCACTGAACACTCTCATCTACCACTGAACACGTTCCTCTACCACTGAACATGCGCCTCTACCACTGAACACGCTCCTCTACCACTGAACACTCTCATCTACCACTGAACACGTTCCTCTACCACTGAACATGCGCCTCTACCACTGAACACGCTCCTCTACCACTGAACACTCTCATCTACCACTGAACACTGAACATGCTCCTCTACCACTGAACACGCTCATCTACCACTGAACACTCTCATCTACCACTGAACACTGAACATGCTCCTCTACCACTGAACACGCTCATCTACCACTGAACACTCTCATCTACCACTGAACACGCTCATCTACCACTGAACACGCTCATCTACCACTGAACACTCTCATCTACCATTGAACACGCTCATCTACCACTGAACACTCTCATCTACCATTGAACACTCTTATCTACCACTGAACACGCTCATCTTCCATTGAACACTCTTATCTACCACTGAACACTGAACATGCTCCTCTACCACTGAACACTCTCATCTACCACTGAACACTGAACATGTTCCTCTACCACTGAACACTCTCATCTACCATTGAACACTCTTATCTACCACTGAGCACGCTCATCTACCACTGAACACTCTCATCTACCATTGAACACGCTCATCTACCACTGAACACTCTCATCTACCACTGAACACCCTTATCTACCACTGAACACGCTCCTCTACCACTGAACACGCTCCTCTACCACTGAACACGCTCCTCTACCACTGAACACTCTCATCTACCACTGAACACTCTCATCTACCACTGAACACTGAACACGCTCCTCTATCACATCCCAACCACAGAGCTTGTCCTCCTCACCAGTCGAGCCGCATGACATTTTACAACCGTTGTTGTTAGAGACACAATAAATGAACGCTTTACTTAATCTGAGTCATTCCTAATTTTCCTATATTTTATTGTAACCCTTTATGGAGTCTAAATGTAGATTTAGGATGGTTAAAAAACTTTAATTGTGAGGTTTTACTTCTGAATAGTTCTATGTTAAAGACCATTTATTTAATTTATTTTATTTGAATAGTTTATGACTATATGTTCTAACACTACTCATGGAAAAGCTTTACAGCTGCTGATTTCAATCAGACTCCTAGACCACAGAAATCAAATATCAAGATGCAGGAAGAATCGAAAGTGAATCAAATTCAGAGATCCCTCGAGATTTCAACCTAATGATCTATAGACTCACATCTCTCTCTCTCTCTCTCTCTCTCTCTCTCTCTCTCTCTCAGCATTGTGTGTATGAGCTGCAGTAAGATGTTCTTTACATGAGTGCAGCCTGTGTGACGCCTCTCTGCTTCCTTCCTGAAACAGAGTGTTCTTTTCCCCCACTATCCCTCCCTGATGCACACACACACACACACACACACACACACACATACACACACACATACATAGTGATTTTACATTTATCAGGGTAAAGTGCTGCTGTGGTGGTTATACAGCTTGTCTTGTGTGTGCACATGCTCATGTCATGACTAGAGGGGGCTACATGCTGTTCAGATTCTGCATAGTGTGAGATCCAAGTGATTGACAGCTGTTTTGAGCAGGGGATATGTGTGTGTGTGTGTGTGTGTGTGTGTGTGTGGAGAGGCACATGCTCCCCTTGTGTGCTCCCCAGGCTGGCGCTTCACCTGGCCGTTACCATGGGAACAGCCAGGCAGATTTTGTACCAGCCTGTATTTGGGCATCGAGGGAGTAAGTCAGGTCTCATAGCGCCCTCCAGTCTGGAGCACACTCCCTGTAACCCCCACATGGTCTCACATCATCCTCATCTCGGGCCCTGAATCCGAATCTGCTTTTTAATGATCGTGTGAATCTGAGAGCTAGTTTTTGTTTATTAACATCAGATACTGTTACAATGCGACATCGCCGAGAGCAAGATCCCTGATGAACGAGCCAGAGGTGACATGAGGAAGAAATCAGAAAATTCAAAATGGAGCCCATGTTCTTCTGAGAGACCAGATAGTGATATTATACAGTAAATGATGATAACTCTATTCTGTAGCATCCAACTGTACTATGTTGTGTTTAAAGGATGTCTGGTATGTGTGTCAGGGTCTATAGGGTCTACAGGATCTACAGGATCCAGGTGAAGTTATTCACTTAAGAAAAGGTCACTTCCTTCAGTCTTTTAGTCTTTAGGCCATCCAGTCTTTAGGCAACACCGCCTCGAGTGGACGCCCGCTTCAGTTTGTCTTCCAATCTTTTTGTATTTGTTAATAGGTTAGGGAGGCACGGTGGCTTAGTGGTTAGCACGTTCACCTCACACCTCCAGTGTTGGGGGTTCGATTCCCACCTCCGCCTTGTGTGTGTGGAGTTTGCATGTTCTCCCCGTGCCTCGGGGGTTTCCTCTGGGTACTCCGGTTTCCTCCCCTGGTCCAAAGACATGCATGGTAGGTTGATTGGCATCTCTGGAAAATTGTCTGTAGTGTGTGAGTGTGTGAGTGAATGAGAGTGTGTGTGTGCCCTGTGATGGGTTGGCACTCCGTCCAGGGTGTATCCTGCCTTGATGCCCGATGACGCCTGAGGTAGGCACAGGCTCTCTGTGACCCGAGGTAGTTCGGATAAGCGGTAGAAGATGAGAGTGAGTGAGTAATAAGTTAGGCAACAGTATTGTGTGTTAGTATTCGAGAAGTGTTCATTCGCCTGCTGTTCGGAGCTGTTTGAGACACAGTGTGTAAGCAAAAAAAAAATACATTTGTGACATTCAAAAATCTGTAAAGTTTTTGGCTAAATGAATTGAAATACATCAAGTATACATTATAACGTATCTGAATTGTATTTTTTTACGTCTTGAGTTATATATAGTCACAATGTCCATTTGCACCGTTGGGGCTGAATCGTCAATTCTGTTTTATTAACACTGTTATTATCCTACATTACAGCCTACATTGTGACATATAGAGGCGCATAGGAAGCTGCCGAGATTCTACCTTATTTACCGTGCGCATTATAGCTGTATGAATGACTGCAGATGATTATTATTGTAAACGTAGAGCTTTTACATCTGTGGAACATTTCAGACTCACTGAATGATTGAAGTGTTTAATATTTGAATGCAGGTGGGAAAAAAAAGTGCTACTTTTTCTGTGGAAGCCTATTTACATACACGCTGGTTAAAGACACTATTTAAAAACAACTTGTTATGTTTTCCACCCCGGCCAGGAGCCGAGCCTATTTACCCTATTGACCTGTCTGTGCTATCAGCTGGAGGAGTAGATTAGCACTTTACAAACACACCCTTCCAACCCTCCAGCACTGTTGTGTGTGATTTGATCTCCAGAGTCAGACAGAAATGGAGGGAAAGACAGAGAGAGCAGCACAAGGAATATTAAAAAATGAATAAATAAATAAATAAATTCACTGTCGAGTTTGCTGACATGTACGTGATGGTCACACACGCCATGATTTTATTCAACTCGTGTTATATCGGGCCTCGAAGGTATCAACACACACAAACACACGCACGTGTCTGTGATGTCCATATTCATGTCATGGAACGGTTTAGAAGAAGCCCAGAGGACGGCACTTCGGCCGGCGATGCACCAGCTGCTCTCTGACACGGAATGGCAAATTCCAGCAGCATTCACTTCCCAGTGCTGGAGCGTTTGTTTATGTATTTATTTAATATATATTTTATTAATCGACCCACCATTTTTTTTTACCCTTTTCTAGTATCAGACATTTCCAATAAGAACAAACAATATTAATTTTTTTCTTGCTATAAGACTTATGGCTTTCAGTTGGCTTTCTGTGTGTGTGTGTGTGTGTGTGTGTGTGTGTGTGTGGTGTTCCCTCTGTTGGATAACCTTACATAGAAGCTGTTTTTACTGGTTAGACAGATAATAATAATAGACACTTGGGGCATCTCAGAGAGCAGAAATGGCACTTTTTTATAAACATGTTGCCCAATGTAGCAAACAAATACTTATGAAACACTACAAATTCTTAAAGTATGACATGACAAATGAAGACATTCAGTCCGTCCATTCAATTCAATTTTTTTGCCTCTGGGAAAAAGAGTTAAACCGAGGAGATTTTTATTACTATTAATATCTTAACATAGACTACAGCTGAATCATGTGTGAAAGCAAACACATGAAATGCCTTCTTTGTTGTCTTTAGGGTGTGCAAACTTTTGCACTGATATTTACTGTAATATTGCAGAAACACTGTGTTTTACTCTTTAACTCGGTTGTCACTTTTTTTGCCCTGTTGATTTTTTGGATCGATGTCTTGCTGCATGATTTAAGTACATTTTATTTTTAAATACTTTTTTTTATCCCATTTATTTATTTATTTATTTATTTACTTGCTTGCTTGCTTGCTTATTTATTTATTTATTTATTTATTTATTTATTTATTTATTTAGTTGTTTGTTTGGTTATTTGTTTATTTATTTATTTATTTTAGGTGTGTATGCGTGTGTCCAGATCCAGGAAGATCGAGCTCCCGGTTAAAAACCTGATGTGTTGTACTCATGTATCTGCCTCCACTTTACACGTGTAAGAGCCAGAAGTGTTTCTGTGCCTCATGTCTGAACTTCTGCTGTGCTCAGAGTTTATTACACTGAGGCCTGAATAATAGAGAGATGTTTCTTCCTTTATCTCAACAGTTGCACACTTCTCTCCTTTGTGTTTTGTCAGCTGCCCTGAGAGTAGGGGAGGGCCAGGAGTCCGGAACTCTGTGTGTGTGCATGTGTGTGCATGTGTGTGTGCGTGTGTGTGTGTGTGTGTGTGTGTGTGTGTGTGCATCTGCCGCCACACAAGAGAGAGGGTGGAGCGTAAGAGGCCTGGTTGGACACATGCCTATTCTTCAGGCTTCTCTAATGCAAAGTCGGTGCCTCTGATCACACACACACACACACACACACATACACTCACACTCACATGTACACACACATGCAGACATAAAGACGCACTACTTCCTGTCCATACTGCAGTTATGAGGGCAGGGGTGAAGCACAGAGCAGAGGCAGGAAGGGAGGGAGTGTGTGTGTGAGAAACACAGACAGAGAGAGAGAGAGTGAGAGAGAGAGAGAGAGAGAGAGAGAGAGAGAGAGAGAGAGAGAGAGAGAGAGAGAGGGCATCCTACAGCATGTTCAGAGCTCACCACATCACCAGAATGTCACTCGCCAAACCACCAGCCACTTACATAAAGCATCACTCACACTCTCTCTCCATCTCTCTCTCTCTCTCTCTCTCTCCCTCTCTCTCTCTCTCTCTCTCTCTCTCTCTCTCTCGCTTTCACTCCCTCTGTCTCACACTGCCTCTCTCTCTGCAGGAGCCAGACTCACATGGTGCCCCATGTGAGAGCATGCTGTTCTCTCTCTCTCTCTCTCTCTCTCTCTCTCTCTCTATCTCTCTCTCTCTTGCCCTTTTTCACCCTATTTCTTTTTCTTTCTTTCTCTCTCTCTCTCTCTCTCTCTCTCTCTCTCTCTCTCTCTTGTATTTCATATTCACTCATATTTACATACGTATAGCTCGTCTTTGTCCTCATTTTGTTATATTTATATATTTTATCTTGCAATGATAGATTTTTTTTAACTTTTGTTAATTAAAGAGTTGCTTGAAAGTCAGAAAAAAACCCCCCTCTCTTTATATATATACATATATATTTATATATACTTTATATAAACTTTCTTTCTTTCTTTCTCCCCCTCCACTCCTACTATTCGACTCGCCCACCATAAACGAATAATCAAGTCTTTTCTGATCACTTTGCTCCTCCACTCTTTCCTCCTCTCTGCATCGATGCTGTCGAGCTCAATCAGCGTCGGATTCTAACTGTAACTCCTAACACGATGCACACACAAAGCTTCTCCCAGTTTCTGCAAACGCTGCACAGCTGACTTCCATTAGTAACGTAATCCCATATAGAGCCATCGCTGAGCTTCTCCACGTGATCGATATTGACTTGTGTGCTTATGTTTGATGTTTCATAACCCACTGTATTGCAGTGACCATGACTTTAAACGCTCTCATATCTGTAGAAGCGCTTCGCCGGGACACAATTCATCCATGTGTATTAGAAGTATTAGATATTAAACTTTAAACTCTTTTTTATTGCTATATATTGTCTTTATCTAGTGCACCATCTTCTTTTTGTGGCTGAACACATTAAGTTCACATTCTTGATGCTAGTGTTGAGAATAATAGAGTTGTGTCATGTCAGTAAATACCTTTACCTCATTACACTCCTTTATCTATTTTACTGCATTTGCTCATATTTTTTATTTTTATCTTATTTTATTTTATTTTCTATTCATTTCTACCGCTTACAGTATATACAAACTACCTCGGGTCACGGGGAGCCTGTGCCTATCTCAGGCATCATCGGGCACACACACTCTCATTCACTCACGCAATCACACACTAGGGACAATTTTCCAGAGATGCCAATCAACCTACCATGCATGTCTTTGGACCGGGGGGAGGAAACCGGAGTACCCGGAGGAAACCCCCGAGGTACGGGGAGAACACGCAAACTCCACACACACAAGGCGGAGGTGGGAATCGAACCCCCAACCCTGGAGGTGTGAGGCGAACGTGCTAACCACTAAGCCACCGTGCCCCCCTTTATTTTCATTCATTCATTCATCTTCTACCGCTTATCCGAACTACCTCGGGTCACGGGGAGCCTGTGCCTATCTCAGGCGTCATTGGGCATCAAGGCAGGATACACCCTGGACGGAGTCCCCTTTATTTTATTTTATTTTATTTTATTTTCTTTTATTTTATTTTCTTTTATTTTATTTTATTTTCTTTTATTTTTTTTTATTTTTTTTTCTTTTATTTTCTTTTTTTTTATTTTATTTTTTTTTCTTTTATTTTCTTTTTTTTTATTTTATTTTATTTTATTTTATTTTATTTATTTTTCTTTTCTTTTCTTTTCTTTTCTTTTCTTATATATTCTTTTCTTTTCTTTTCTTTTATTTTATTTTATTTTATTTTATTTTATTTTCTTTTATATTATTTATTTTTCTTTTCTTTTCTTTTCTTTTCTTTTCTTTTCTTTTCTTTTCTTTTCTTTTCTTTTCTTTTCTTTTCTTTTATTTTCTTTTCTTTTCTTTTCTTTTCTTTTCTTTTCTTTTCTTTTCTTTTCTTTTCTTTTCTTTTCTTTTCTTTTCTTTTCTTTTCTTTTCTTTTCTTTTATTTTCTTTTCTTTTATTTTATTTTCTTTTATTTTATTTTATTTTATTTTATTTTATTTTATTTTATTTTATTCCCTGCTGTATTTTTCTCTTCAAGCACTATAACGTTAAGACACCAGGAAATCAGTCACTTAAAAGGAAACTCTCCAAGAAAACATTAAAATCATATTTAATTCACTATAAACAATAGATTTTGATGATGCTGTTCGTTTTGAATTTTTGTTTTTTTAACAGTTTATTACAGAACGGCGACTGTACCTTAAGAATGAGTTTTGTGTGTTTATGGTGATTTAAATGGAAGTGATGTCATGAAAGCATGCAGTTGTTCTAGAGGTGGAGCTTTGTGTTGTGTGCACCTTTAGATAAACCTATACAATACATCATTATACGCTGCAAGTTGGCGATATTGTGCTAACATTTCTGCTGGAGTCCCATATCACACGTCAGAGCCTACATTCCTGGTTCCTTAATGGTGGGATGAACTTCCTAATTTTCTTCATGCTGTGCAATCCTCAGCAGAACTCCCCAGAAAACATCGTTTTTTCCCTACAAACCCGAACGTGCCATCGCTCAGGATAAAAACATCTGTGCTATGAATGGAAATGGAAATTTATAGAACGCCGGCAATTTGCTTTTGTCTCTTGTAAAGGCAATGGAAAGTCTCTCAGCTCCAGTATTCCCGAAGAGGCGAGAGCTTTGCATGTTCTCAACCGCACATTCAAAACAGATGAATATGAAGGCTCAGATCAGATGCAAGAGTGTCCTGTGAATGAATCTTAGGAGGAGAGAGAGTTTGAGGGATGGGTGTAAGCCCTTTCTGTACTGATTATTAATTTAATCATCAATCATTTGCTTAAACACTGATTGTTTATAACACCACTGTGTACCATATCATGTACCAAACACTGGACCATTTTTAGCCCAAACTCACTAATAATGAATGTCTGGGGTCATGTGTTGAATCTTCAACACTCATATTATAGTATTTAGGAACTTATATCAATTATAGCAATTGAGGGTTATTGGCTTTGCACAGGGGCCCAGCAGTGGCAGCTTGGTAGACCTGGGGTTCAAACTCACAACCTTCTGGTCAGTAATCCAACACCTTAACCACGGAGCTACTACATCCATCTAGATGCCAATGCTGGGTCCTTGAGAAAAGCCTTCAGCTCTTAACTGTTCGTATGTGTCTTTGACCATCAAAACTCCATTAGGCAAAAACATCTGGAGTTTCAGTGTTTTAAAGCTTGCTGAAGATGTGAATTGTTGTAGTTTTGACCTATACAGGTGCTTATATATCTGCATATTTACCTTACCTATCTTAGTGCATGGGAAATGCATCTGTGTTCTTCTTGTAAGCAATTACAAACACACTACAGACACGACGGGTCGAGATTTGCTTGTGAAAACAGTGCAGTATCCCTTTTCTGTGCGCCTTGTAAAAAAAAAGCACAAACGAGCTCACAGCTTGTCAGTTTTACAGCCGAAAGATCCGGTCCACCAAAGCACTGAACACTTTCTCATTAATTAACTTTGCTTATATCATGCTTCTGTTCATTGTGCATTGTAGCGAGGGCTGGCAGCGATGCTACCGCTCGTGGATGTTTAAATGGATTGTTATGACATGTAGTTGGCAGTGCCTACAGTTTGGCAGCATGCCCCCCAGCAGCACATGACTTGGCAGTGAATGAATCGGGTTGCCAGGCAGTCTCAGTACGCCAGTCACTGTAAAGCATAAACACTTCCAATATGGCACACATCAAGCCCCCATACACGCATATGCAAATAAAAAAAAAAAGTTTCTTAAATCAGCAGAACGACGACTGTTGTTGCTGTTGTTATTGCAAGGCATTAAATATTCACGAGAGCACTGTATGGAGCGAGGCCTTGATGTGTCTGTTCATGAACACAAACAGAAGACGATTAGCCATTTAGGGTAAAGCAGCAAAAAGACAAGACATCGATAGACTGCTTCTGGTAAACGCACCGGCAAACCGCGACAAATGATCTTTTGCGCCTGTCATTTTCTAAGGTTTTTATGTGATATGAATTATGACACACCATAACTGGATGTGCTACCATCAATAAACATGAGTGAAAATTAATAAATAAATACATAAAAGTGGCTCAGAGTTCTACTTAAGTGCTCTTTGCTAGCTTGCAAGCAATTTAGCCATGTTAGCACGTCAGCATATTCGAGTCAAATAGCTTGCAATGCTAGGAAGGTAAATTCCAGATTACTCAAGTTTGTCCTCACTTCAGACAAACTTCAAAAAGACCTGCAGAAGAAAACAGGCTCTTAGATTGATGAAATAACGGAAATGTAAGCGCTGTTTCATCAATCCAGTACATTACAGCACAGGAGATTCCACATTTAGCACAAAGACACAAGAGTGGAGCTAGATAGTGTGCACTAATTGCTCAAAAGCAGTCAATACATTTGGTCAGATGAATGTCTCTGTCTCGAACCGCTTTCCTACCAGGCAGTACAGCACAGAAATCATCAGGATTAACGTATCGATCGTCCGCTAGGGTTTGTTTCGCTTCTGTCTCTGATGTCAACAACAGCACACTTTTATCTTTCATGTTAACGTTTCGGATTTCTTTTGGTGCCTTAAGCCAAAGGGTTTTATTCTAGATGCTTCTAGATATTTAGCTGGATTTTACATTTCTTAGAAAATAAATAAATAAATAAAAATATGCCATGTCATTCCAAACATCTTGGTGGTATAATGAGGGTTCCCGAAAACAAGGAATGGAAAGAAGTCCAATGGAGAGCTTTAGATCAGCAGTGGGGGTGTTTTTGTTTTGTAGGGATTGGTGAAGAAGTGTGAATTAATGTTCGTTGGAAGATGTTCAGTGACTCAGCTGAGAAGGTTCCTGTTGTGGAAATGAAGATATGACTGAAACTCATGCTGACGTTCTTCATTTCCTTCTTTTTTTAAACTGTAGAACTCAAGGCCAGGTCTGAAAATACTAAAAGAATCTGAGACCCACCATGCAACATGTGATCTTTTGAGAACTTTTAAATCATGTGACCTGCCTGAATTCTGGTGTTTCCAGCCTCTCTCTCTCTCTCTCTCTCTCTCTCTCTCTCTCTCTCTCTCTCTCTCTCTCGGTCATTCTTTCTCTCTCTCTCTCTCTCTCTCTCTCTCTCTCTCTCTCTCTCTCTCGGTCATTCTTTCTCTCTCTCTCTCTTTCTCTCTATCTCATTCTCTCTCTCTCATTCTCTCTCTCTCTCACTCTCTCTCTCTCTCACTCTCTCTCTCTCTCTCTCTCTCTCTCTCTCTCTCTCTCTCTCTCTCTCTCTCTCTCTCTCTCTCTCTCTCCCATTCTTTCTCTCTCTCTCTTTCATTCTTTCTCTCTCTCTCACTGTCTCTCTCTCTCTCTCTCTCTCTCTCTCTCTCTCTCTCTCTCTCTCATTCTCTCTGTCTCTCTCATTCTCTCTCTTTCTCTCTCATTCTCTCTGTCTCTCTTTCTCTCTCTCTCTCTCTCTCTCTCTCTCTCTCTCTCTCTCTCTCTCTCATTCTTTCTCTCTCTCTCTCTCTCATTCTCTCTCGCTCATTCTCTCTCTCTCTCTCTCTCTCTCTGTCTCTCTCTCTCTCTCATTCTTTCTCTCTCTCTCATTCTCTCTCTCTCTCTCTCTCTCTCTCTCTCTCTCTCTCTCTCTCTCTCTCTCTCTCTCTCTCTCTCTCTCTCACTCTCTCTCTCTCTCTCTCACCCTCCCTCTGCTGGGAGCTTATTTTTCTGGGCCTCTGTCCCAGTGAACAGTTGAGGCCTATGGGCACTGGCAGCCTGGCAGAGAAGTGCAGCTGCTCCCTCCATCTCCACCCAGCATGCTCTGCCTCTGTCTGGCTCACATTCTCTCTCTCTCTCTCTCTCTCTCTCTCTCTCTCTCTCTCTCTCTCTTCCACTCTGTACTGTACACTCCCAACCAGACGAATGTCTGTCAATGCCACAATCTAGACAAGTCATCCAGACTATCACTCCTTTGTATCTTCCTCACATAGAACAGAAACACCTTGTTGTCCGTCACTGTTCTCTCCCCCTCGAGGAACTAAACATAATCCAATGACTCACATAGCGGCGTCTACAAGACACATTGTGTTGTAACATTCTCAGACCGTAAAGTGTAACGAGATCACATGACTCTCTGCCCGAGCTTCTTTATCT
>NC_083484.1:3387500-3390000 GCF_030014155.1 Tachysurus vachellii
CGCTCCGTGTGCATAGATGCTTATAGCTCCTTCGTGTTCTTATTCAAACTCTATTAATAGGCGTCGAGTTATTTATGTCCAAGCTTACAACGGTGGCTCTGTACGCAGAGAGAGAACATGACTAACCTTTAGTGTTAGTTTCCGCAATGTCAGCTTTATAAAAGCTGAAAAAGGAGAAATGAAGCACTTTAAGGGCAGGTTTTGTAGTGCGCATGACGTTCAGGAAGACAGGACCTGGAGTGCCAGGCTTTATTTAGTCAGTTTGTCACATGCAAATGAATTCAAATGGAAATTCTGTGATTATTTTTAAGAGCTGAGCAGAATATTGATATCAGTTAAACTTATTATTTCTTATTCTTTCTATTAGATAGATAGATAGATAGACAAGATTATCACAAGACAATAAACCCCCCTATATATAAATCTATATATACAGTACTGGCACGGTGTCTTAGTGGTTAGCACGTTCGCCTCACACCTCCAGGGTTGGGGGTTCGATTCCCGCCTCCACTTTGTGTGTGTGGAGTTTGCATGTTCTCCCCGTGCCTCGGGGGTTTCCTCCGGGTACTCCGGTTTCCTCCCCCGGTCCAAAGACATGCATGGTAGGTTGATTGGCATCTCTGGAAAATTGTCCGTAGTGTGTGATTGTGTGAGTGAATGAGAGTGTGTGTGAACTACCTCGGGTCACGGGGAGCCTGTGCCTATCTCAGGCGTCATTGGGCATCAAGGCAGGATACACCCTGGACGGAGTGCCAACCCATCGCAGGGCACACACACACTCATTCACACACGCAATCACACACTACGGACAATTTTCCAGAGATGCCAATCAACCTACCATGCATGTCTTTGGACCGGGGGAGAAAACCGGAGTACCCGGAGGAAACCCCCGAGGTACGGGGAGAACATGCAAACTCCACGCACACAAGGTGGAGGCGGGAATCGAACCCCCAACCCTGGAGGTGTGAGGCGAACGTGCTAACCACTAAGACACCGTGACCCCCTGTACATTTTATTTATTTATTTATTTATTTATTTATTTATTTATTTATTTATTTATTTTGGCCTAACGAAGTTTCTCTTCGATTTGTTCTCGGCGTCTCATGCGTGTCACACTGGATCCCTTTTCTTGGAGGTAATTTCAGACTCGGAGAGAAAGTGTGCAAAGATCTCTTTTATCTCACGGTTTACAAACAAAACCTTTGAACCGTCAACGCTCTGGGTGTGAATATGCCGAGGACGGCGTGCACGTGCACAAGCCTTTCCTTTTCATCTCCAGCACCTCCCTCTGCTTTGTAGCAAGTGTGGTTAAAGGATCATTACTTTTTTGTCCTAAGATCATACAGTGCTCTTAAAAAGGCTGAGTCTGTAATCAGCGTGAAGGACGGGCTTTTCTTTAGATGTGGTTTCATTAGACTACACACCCAACGTGTCTGAGTTAGATGCCACTATTCTAGTGACTCCTGATTTGCAGGTATTTCTTTTTAAGTCAGAACATTGATGTAATGGTCTGGCAGCTTTCAAAAAAAAACACGTTAATGCGACACTCAAGACTCAGATTAGACACTGAGATAATGAGGGTAATTGAGGGTTCAAGCAGCAGCGTTATTGCAGAGTTGCCACTGACCCTTAACCCTTTCTGACTAGGTGCAGTGTGTCACAGCTGACCCTGCACTTTGACCTCTACTTTCTGACAAGCTGGGACATGCGGAGAAAAGAATTTCGCTGTGCTGTAATGTAGATAAGACAAATAAAGGCTTCTTCTTCTTCTAATAGACCATCAATCAGGACAGTGAAACATCTCTGTTTGCCCTTCATTCGTGTTGCTCATCACTCCTGAATGCCTCGTCGCTTTTATAAGCTTTTACACCGGCGATTCTGTGCACATGTTGATCGCAGGTCACAGGAAGACATGTATCGTTGTCTGTCGTGTCTGGAGTGAAGCCACTCTTTACTTCTTAACAGTCAGTCACCTGAGAAAAAGTCTAATCCAGACGCAGAAAGGACTTTTGACTGACAAAAGAAAATCCTGCATTCTCGGTTAAATCAAGCTTCCATGCGAACAACAACATTTAGTCCTTGATATGATGAGGGACTCACTAGGGGCTTTACAGAAGGTAAAGAGATATTAACCTATTAAACCACACAAAGGTCTCGAGACCAGTGGAACAATCAGTGTGGCTATTAATCCCTACCCCACATCTCCCCAACACTAAACCGCACATCAAGATGGGGTTGTGTAACACCGACCCCAGCTGGAGATATCTCCATGGCCATGACACACACACACACACACATACACACATACACACACGTACTCTCCCTCACTGTCACGACTTCGCCTTCTCCTCCAGCCGCTGGTCCAAACAGCAACAAATTGCACAAAGTGTTTCTTGGCACAGAGGGTGAGCTGTGATTCATCTCACACTGAACGTTCACGTTGCTAAGGGGCTGAGCCGGTTTCCATCCCGCTGTGTGGTTTCGAGTTATCCGTCAACAA
>NC_083484.1:3395000-3397500 GCF_030014155.1 Tachysurus vachellii
TATGATTTGAATTTGTTCTGGTATTTTATTCATCACATGCCGCGTCTTTCTTTCTAAATCAGCTCATTGCTGTAGATCCAGGCAGCATCCAGGTCTTCTGTCTGTCTGTCTTTCTGTCTGTCTGTCTGTCTGTCTGTCTGTCAGAGCTCCTGCTGCTGTGCAGGGAAGAGGCTGCAGGCTCATCACACTCTATTATGTCTCTCTCTCAGAGTCAGCTCTCTCAGCCTATAATTAGCCTCTCAGGGAAAAAAAAAATCCCTACATAAAACAATGCAGTGTTAATTGCAGAGGATTCGTCCCTGCATTTATTACTGCATTAAATCAGATCTCTCTCATTCTCTCT
The DNA here is from genome assembly GCF_030014155.1 of Tachysurus vachellii. Taxonomy (NCBI): domain Eukaryota; kingdom Metazoa; phylum Chordata; class Actinopteri; order Siluriformes; family Bagridae; genus Tachysurus; species Tachysurus vachellii. The sequence goes on from NC_083484.1 coordinate 3,395,344, forward strand.
CTCCATGCAAGAGTAATATTTGTGCACCATTAACCAAATGCTGGCGCTGAGATACTGCAGAATGCTGAAGCTCGTCTGTACACCATCTTTTTATTAACAAAAAAAAAACAATTAAGGTCCTATTTGCGTTTGTGGAAAATATGCCAGGCGTACGTTAAACACGAACGGCTTCATCTGTTATCCTTTGTGCAAGTGTTACTCAATGAATATTTAATGTTATGGCCTGAGAGAGAACAAGTGAAAGAGTCAGCGCTGTCACAGAAACATTAATGAGCACGAGCGCTCTGTGCCAATGCAATGTCGCTGAACTTTTCTCCTGTGTCTCGTGTCCATTGGCCCACGCGGTGCGAATAGATTTCCTCGCATCGATGACCCTTTAATGGATAGTCATTACCTAGCTAAATGCCAGCGCCGGTGTGTGAAACTGAGAGGACTCCGTGTGGCACGGTGCAGTCTAGCAAATCATCATCATCTCTGCTTCTCTCTTTCTCCCTACTCACTTTTCTCCCCTCCTGAGGATCACAGAGAGTTCAGGTCAAAGTTGAAAGGTTAATAAGAATTAAAAAAAAAAAACAGGCATAATGTTAAGATAAAGCATATAACGAGTCGGACCGCCGAGAGCCACCAGAAGAGCTTCCATTCGTCTCGTCATTAAATCTTCAAGGCTGAAGAGCAATGAACATCATTTTTCCAAAGGCTGGTGGTAGAAAGCACTGACAGATGTTCCAGAGGTGTTCAACCGGGAGATCTGATGAATGTGAAGATTATAGCATTAGCACCTGATTTAGGTTCATTTTTAACCTCATTAAATTCTGTATTTTTCATTCATTCATTCATTCATTCATTCATTCATCTTCTACCGCTTATCCGAACTACCTCGGGTCACGGGGAGCCTGTACCTATCTCAGGCGTCATCGGGCATCAAGGCAGGATACACCCTGGACAGAGTGCCAACCCATCGCAGGGCACACACACACACTCTCATTCACTCACACAATCACACACTACGGACAATTTTCCAGAGATGCCAATCAACCTACCATGCATGTCTTTGGACCAGAGGAGGAAACCGGAGTACCCGGAGGAAACCCCCGAGGCACGGGGAGAACATGCAAACTCCACACACACAAGGCGGAGGCGGGAATCGAACCCCCAACCCTGGAGGTGTGAGGCGAACGTGCTAACCACTAAGCCACCGTGTCCCCCCTTGGGTTTAAACAATTTTCTAAATTTAGAATAAAAATGATTAAGACTGAAATTTTAATTTCTGTTTATTCCTAATGAGCAAGCCAGAGGTAAGTGGGGAAAATTCCCTGAGAGGAAATGAGTTAGAAACCCAGAGAGGAACCAGATCCTCATCTGGGTGAGAGTGTGATTGTAAATCATCTCCAATCATGCGACTGTAACTCGACGTTACACTAAATAGTCAGGTGCGGTTGTGAAACCAAGAAACCAAGAAACCAAACCGTTCCCTTTCTAACCCAAGCACCTGGCGCACTGCTGATGTGGGCGGAGTCAACCTGAAAGAGGATAGAAATGTCTAGACATCATAAAAATTAAATGTCTCATCATGATAGAAAGGTATTCGCACAGGATTAAGGTGAAAGCTCTGTGTAGGTTTTAAATGATGGTTTCAAATATAACTGATGTGTTGAGCTTTAAAAAGGGGCTCAGAAGAAGTTTCCAGAAGAAACTCAAAGCCAGATGCTTAGTGTAGCATTTGTGGATGTTTGGTGACTGAGTAGAAGGGTTTGTATGTGTGTGTGTGTATGTGTGTGTGTGTGTGTGTGTGTGTGTGTGAATAAAAATCACCTCTACTACAGATGGGATGAGTGGGAGTTCTCTGCCGGACTTCCGTGAGAACCTATTTCCGGAGCATACTAGGAAGTCTGTTTCACACATTAAAAGGCTTTCATGGAGGTCAGATACACATTGTGTGTGTGTGTGTGTGTGTGTGTGCTCAGCATTTACCTACATCCAGCTCCCTATCTAAGCTCCAGCTTCACAGTAACAGCTCTTCCTGTTGAATTATTCAGTATCAGAAAGCACAGTGCGATATAGGAGCAGCGGGACAGGAAATAAAAATAGAGCCAAAATAAATGGCTTTCCACAGAGCCGCTCTCCAGCAGTGACTGCGAACAGGTACAGTGCAGGAAC
>NC_083484.1:3410000-3422500 GCF_030014155.1 Tachysurus vachellii
CTTTTGTTTTTCCAGCCAAGGTTCATCTTTTAAAGGAAAAAGCACCACATCACATCAGACTACGTGAAACATGAGTGACGTTTCTACCCAAACTCACAAGAAACACTCGTTGTTCTGCCAGCCATGTGCAGGAAGTACATTTCCCATGACACACCTGACCACCTCTTTGGCACTTCTTCTCTTCTGCCATGTTGTAGTAGCACATTATTTGTAGGAAGAGATCTTCAGATGTTTACTGATGAAAGCGCTTCACTGCTGAACCACTGCGACCAGAACAAATAGGAGCAACCAAAACCTTCCCAGATGGTCAACACTGAGGATTTTTCTGGAAAAGTTGTTTGCTGGTCACCTAGCAACTATGTCCAAGAACTAAATATTTGTGTGTGTGTGTGTGTGGCTTGTGGTCTTTACCAGCTGCATTAATACAGTGTGTTGGTTGAATGGAATGCAAGTCAACAGCAGTTTAAGTCACACCACACTGTGTGTTTATTTTTCCGCCCGTTCAGTGAAATCTCTACCAAATTCTTCCACCTTAATCCTCATCATGGTGGCAGTGGATCCCAGAAGAACCTTGATCACACCTTCATGATTACCGACAGATGATTAAACCCAGCCGATTTACCTCTGAAGAAACCGGAGAATCTGAAGGAAACATGATGGAGGAAACTCAACACAGACAGTAACCTGAGCTCAGGATCGAACCCTGGAGCTGCGAAGTGGCAACACAACCCCTTGCACCACCATGCCGCCATCACTACATTGTTAGTGCGGTAGGATGTGGTTTGGGACGTAGCCCAAAAAACTAGCCTAACTACAACACTTTTCACACCATCTGTGTAATCGTGCTGCTCAGTTCTCATGTTGCAAACTAGAGCCAGAGATGATAGATAGAGCTGAAATTCGAGAACGGCACGTCGTCTGGTTTCGCTCGTTTTAATCTCTTTCGTTTTTCTTTTCGTTCACTCGTGCACTTTTCTTTCTATCTAACGGGCACCTGAAAGGGCCGACCGATGCCAGCTGTGAACGATTGCCTGCTAGCACGAAGCTAAAGTGATTTTTTCGCCTTCATACTTTTGGAGTCGAGGCCTAGAGAGCAAGAATCTGTGAGATTACAAAACACTGGATGTCAATTTAATCAGACCTGCACAGACTAAAATTTCCTTAAGAAGATTATTAACAAAATCAGCTTTAGTTACATCGCAAATCTAATCAAACACATCTCGTCTCGACTGACTGACTTCAGACTAATCAAAATGTTTTTAATCTTTTTGAAATAGACTGCATATGTTTTTATTATTATTATCAATATCATTATTAATGTTATTATTAATATTATTATTATTTATCTTTATTATTATTTACTTTATTATTATTATCATTATTATTATTATTACTACTATTATTATTATTACTACTATTATTATTATCATTTGTTTATTTATTATTATTATTATTATTATTATTATTATTATTATTGTTATTATTTACTTTATTATTATTATTATTATTATCATTATCTCACTCACTCATTTTCTAACGCTTATCCGAACTACCTCAGGTCACGGGGAGCCTGTGCCTATCTCAGGCGTCATCGGGCATCAAGGCAGGATACACCCTGGATGGAGTGCCAACCCATCGCAGGGCACACACACACTCTCATTCACTCACACACTACAGGAAATTTTCCAGAGATGCCAATCAACCTACCATGCATGTCTTTGGACCGGGGGAGGAAACCGGAGTACCTGGAGGAAACCCCGAGGCACGGGGAGAACATGCAAACTCCACACACACAAGGCGGAGGCGGGAATCGAACCCCCAACCTTGGAGGTGTGAGGCGAACGTGCTAACCACTAAGCCACCATGCCCCCCTATTATCATTATTATTATTATTATTATTAGTTTTTTTTTTTTTTATTATTGTTATTATTATTATTATTATTATTATTATTATTTTAGAATGTTAATCTCTTTAAGATAAAGATGCTTCGAGGTGCTTTGAGGGATTTATTTTACGTGTATGATCAAACACATCCTTGTAGAACAGTAAAACTTCTCCATTGCAGTAGTCAGGCTTTTGAAACGGTGTCAGAGGTCTTTGGAACGGTTTCATCCTGTAACAAGCCATGTTGGGTCAATCCCTTGCTTTTTTTTAATCTTCTATTCATCCCTCACTCTGGTGTAACTTCAGAACTGCCTCCACCGCACCAAACGTCCTGCAGAGCGACGCTCCACCCTGCCCCCTCTCGCTGCTTCAGAAGCTGCTTAATCATTTTAATATGAAAGCTGTTAAGTGCCTCCAATAATTACTTTGATGAAACCGGGGGCATTTAAAGAGACTTCAACCCGAGCAGCTTTTCACCCATTCTTTTCATCATCCTTTCATCACTTTTGATCTTTTGCTTGTGCCCTCGCGCTCGCTCTCTGTTTCCATCTATTATCAATCCCCCCTCTTACTTTTTAATCCGTTCCTGACTGTCTCTCCTTTTCACCTCCATCCTAGTCACTGGTTTAACCCTTTTCTGTTTGTTTCAGTGAAGTAAAGCGTATGTTTCTGTAGAAACCTTCTCACACGGCGTCTGGCTGAGACTAGACAAGCGCCAAGACGCAACAAAACAAGTTTTTGCATTCGACTAAAACCTGTAACTCTGAATTTCTATCTATCTATCTATCTATCTATCTATCTATCTATCTATCTATCTATCTATCTATCTATCTATCTATCTATCTATCTATCTATCTATCTATCTATCTATCTATCTATCTGTCTGTCTGCCTGCCTGCCGGCCTGCCTGTCTGTCTGCCTGTCTATCTGTCTGTCTATCTATCTATATATCTATCTGTCTGTCTGCCTGCCTTTCCGTCCGTCCGTCCGTCCATCTATCTATCTATCTATCTATCTATCTATCTATCTATCTATCTATCTATCTATCTATCTATCTATCTATCTATCTATCTACCTTCTCACACGGCGTCTGGCTGAGACTAGACAAGCGCCAAGACGCAACAAAACAAGTTTTTGCATTCGACTAAAACCTGTAACTCTGAATTTCTGAAACGTGCCTAAGAAAAAGAAAATAAAGAAGTAAACAAGTAATTTTACAGACGCACGTTTATTCAGTTATCCAGCTGGCAGGTAAAATCAGCTAATGTGAAGGGGTTGGGGGGAAAAAATAGGCCATCGTTGTTGTGACACACTTTCAACAAACGCTCACTCATATAGCTGGCAGTCGGAATGTAGGGCAGGTTAAGTGGCTGAATAGAGACGTCAGAATGGGAGGAAAAATGCAGGTTAACATCACGTCACATCACGTAACATGACCAGGTCACCGTAACCGGGCCTGAAATAAAAAAAGGAGCCTTTTGACTGATCCACAGCGAAGAGCAGGATTGTACAAGGTGCCAGAGTGTGAAATTGATGTGGTGATTGTTTTTTTTTTCCTTCTTCATCTCTCTCTTGTCAGTTATGCGCCTTCCTGATGGATGACCCATGGCTCCGTGATACAGAAGGTACGAAGAATAGAGCAGGACAATCCGCACATGATGCATCCTCCGGTCTGCTCCGGAAAGGTCACTTTTGTTTTCCTAATTTGGAGTGGCACATCTCGCGCTGTTATCTAGTAGCTTATTAAAACGTTCCTCAACTTTCATTTGTTTTGTCTCTGCATCTAAACGTAGCTCGGAAAGGCAGGCTGCCCTTTTCTGACTTCAGCTGAAATAATTACATTTTATGAGTGCCGTAGTGTCCACTTTGAAGCCGGATATATACATACAGCGCCGTCTAGCACCAAGGATCAACTTCTCCGATTGGTTTAGAGAACTAGCCCTTGTATTTTTAGAGAACTTTCTCACATTTCCACCAATTTAAGACCCAAAACATTATAAAGCATTTAACATATTTAGCTCAGCTGTTATACCCAGAACATTTCTTGTTCATCAGTTAACAAGGAAAGTGGAAGCTCAATGGTTAAAGAATTGGATTACTGCTCACTTGTAAGTTTAAATCCCAGGATCACCAAGCTGCTACTGCTGGGCCCTTGAGTAAGGCCCCTAACCATCAACTGCTCAGCTGTATGAATGAGCTGCCAAGTGCCGTAAAATTGTTCTCTTGTATTGTCTCTATCTATCTATCTATCTATCTATCTATCTATCTATCTATCTATCTAGTCATATTGTAATGTGTGAGGTTAATGTTGGTATGTTTTTTAAATGTTTTTTATTGGTTCTAATATGTTATGTTACATGTAACTACAGAGGAGCTGTTGTGTAAATCTGCACTACTGTTTGTCAGGAAGCAGGAAAGGTTTATTCCATAGCCTTGTATTTGAGAACGCCAGAATCAGTTTGTCATCCCACCAAATATGACAATCATTAAAACACAGTTTTAATTCTTTCCTTTCAAAAATAGATTGATTTCACAATAGATTGATTGATTGCTTGATTTCACGTAGATATGTTTTCAGACACCGAACCCCTGCACTCGATGCTTGTACATTCTCACATATATAAAGATGCAAAGGTCTAAAAAAGTGTCTAGTAGGAATACTTGTCCAAAAGGAATGCCCTTTAAGAGTTTCTGTGAAAATCCATTTAAGATGCTTGTTCAGTAATGAAACGCAAGTCTGTTCTCGCACCCAGATCTTTCCTGCACCCTCCCACGTCTGAGGTGCTGCTCGACACGCCACTTCGACCAACCCTGAAACTCCAGCAAGTGCAAATGAGTCACTGTTTACTTATTTATCTCCCCTCCTGCGCATGTAACCTTGATACGGAGCGGGCCTTCGCCAGGAGCCTATCCTTCGTGCGTTATTTATAACCACGTCTCATCATTTATTAAAAAGTCAGTCAGTGGGGCAGGCGCAAGCGCAGAGACTGCAGCGTTTCATCCTCTCTGTGCCAAGCAGGGCTCCCCTTTGCCCGGGGAGGCGTGCACTGAGGGGAGGGGGGTGTCGGGGAGTGCCAGCGAGTACCAGGCTTCAAAAAGAACCTCCCCAGAAGACATTAGAGCCTGGTGGAGGCACTCGGCAGACCTGCTGCATCTCCCATTCATAAGCTTTTTTGTTTTCCTTCAGGACACACTCACAGTGCTTGACTTGTAGAAGAAAGAAATTGACAAAACGAGACAAAGGGTCTCAAAAAAAAAAAAAAAAAGAGGCCCATACAGACAAACTGCACTGCGAGTCCTGATTTAATATCAGTATTTGTGCTGTGCTGAATGACCGGATCATTGTTTTTTCACACGTACTACAGATAAATCCTGCTCGTTGGTCCTTTGCTGAGCGCTCCACGTGAGATGAGTTGAAATGAGACCAAATGAGCGGAGGTGTTCCCAGGACACCTGCGACTACAATGGAGCTCGGCGAGCAGCCAGCAACATGGCAGACCTATAGATAACCCCTCTCAGGAATGTCACAGAGCTGTGCGACAGCGAGCCAGCAGTCGAGAGGACCACCCAGTATCAGCACAGCCACTCTGACTACACGCTCTGTCTCTCCGAGCGAGGACCTGCAGTGGGAGGCAGTCACACTGCACCATGTCCAATCAAACACAATACTCAGATAGAGTTCACACAGAAGCTGTTTACTACACCGCAGGGACAGCTGGGGCCTCTCCGTCTGCACCACTTTTACCTTTCTTTCCTACTTGCTTCAGTTTGATTAGACTTCCATAAGATCTGACGAGATAACCTCTCAACACGAGACAGCATCAGCGTAATTATTATACAATCTTCAGTCTTTGCTGAAACGTTCCTCTCACTTTTAGGAGTTGTTACATAAGCAGTAGAGGAAAATGGTGTCATTTAGAAACATCGAACTTTGCTCTTTTTCCTGCCGAAGCTAATAGATTTTTTTTTATGTTAATCAGAGATATATTTCACGCAGGAAAAGTCACACACTCGATCAATCATCTGAATCTGACCACAGAGTGCTTTTGATATTGAACACGCTTCTCACTGATGCATGGGGAGTTTTTTTTTAAATATTTTTGAGAAGACGTCACTTCATAACCTGTTCGTTAAGGGTAACGTTAAGCCTTTAAGCCTCTTAGGACAACTCACAGAAACCTATAGAAATATTTATAAAGGCTCAATCCAACATGTTGCTTTTGTCCATTTTGATCGGAGGTTTTCGTTAAAACACCAGAGTCAAGCAGAAGAAAATTTTATTGGATTAATGAGATGTGGAATGCTCGAATCTGATTGGACGGAAGATTCAGCTCCAGCCACAAAGGCCGGCTCAAGGCTCATTGTGATACGTTATTGTTTCTATAGTAACAGCTTATACATGGTCGCGCCACGTGATCGTTGATACGGTGCCGATTTCTGTGTTATGTTAGCGACTATAAGCGTGAAGATTCAAGATATTAAAAAAACAACACAATTGCAGTCAATGCGGTAATAATAAATAAGCCAGTTATTGTAAATGACTTAGGTATAAATACGTACGTAAATATTTATATAGACAGAAAAAATCAATATAAATAAGTTGTTGCACAATAGACAAACAGGGATTTGTATATAACGAAAGAGATGAAAACATGTCAATAATATATAATATAAAGTGCAACAGAATCTAAACATAATGTGAATGTGAACAGGAAGTGATTTGTTTCACATCCTTTAAAGTAACCGCCAGCAGCTAAAATATAAATACACCACGTTGTTATACGTTAAAGAAAAAGGAATAAAATGCTTCAGGATCGAATCCCAAAGAAACTTCATCCTAAAGTGTTTTATTCCTTACTATTATGTAAAAAAAAAGACAAAAACAAAAAAACAAACAAAACCTCCATTTTGGAACAGAAAAGCACACTGTGACATAATTGATATAATCTAAACATTACATTCTTCTCTGATGGAGCGGGAGATCGACAGGCGGATCGGTGTATCTTCTGTAGTGATGCGGTCGATATACCGGTCTGTTGTGGTGAAGAAAGAGCTGAGCTGTAAGGCGAAGCTGTCTATTTACCAGTCGATCTATGTTCCTACCCTCACCTATGGTCATGAGCCTTGTCTGCTGTTTTTTGCACAAACTGTCCCAACATTTCAGTCGTTTTTGCACATATTGTACAATATCTCAGCCATTTCGCACATACTATATTAACACATACAGTATTAACACTGGTCGGTCGGCGCTGTTTCTGTGACTGTTTACTATTTATTGTCTTTTGTGTACTGCATTTTTTGTACTTTTTGTATTGTCTTGTAACTTTGTGTCTGCACTGTCATTGTCCTGCACTGTCATTGTCCTGCACTGTCATTGTCCTGCACTGTCATTGTCCTGCACTGTCTTGTCCTGCACTGTCTTTTGTCCTGCACTGTCTTTTGTCCTGCACTGTCTTTTGTCCTGCACTGTCTTGTCTGTCTTGTTTGTCTTGTCCTGCACTGTCTTGTCTGTCTTGTTTGTCTTGTCCTGCACTGTTTGCACCAGGTTGCACAGTTGCACTTTATGTGGCTAAGACTACTTACAAGTCTTTAGCCCTGTCTTTGTTTTTATGTAGCACCTTCATCCTGGAGAAACGTTGTCTCATTTCACTATGTATTGCAACAGCTATATATGGTTGAAATGACAATAAAAGATTCTTGACTTGACTTGACTCTTGACTTGACAGAAAGGACAAGATCCCTGATACAGGCGGCCGAAATGAGTTTCCTCCGTAGGGTGGCTGGGCGCTCCCTTAGAGATAGGGTGAGGAGCTCGGTCACTCGGGAGGAGCTCAGAGTAGAGCCGCTGCTCCTCCACATCGAGAGGAGTCAGCTGAGGTGGCTCGGGCATCTGTTCCGGATGCCTCCTGCACGCCTCCCTGGGGATGTGTTCCGGGCATGTCCAACCGGGAGAAGGCCCCAGGGAAGACCTAGGACACGCTGGAGGGACTATGTCTCTCGGCTGGCCTGGGAACGCCTCGGTATTCCCCCAGAAGAGCTGGAGGAAGTCTGGGCGTCCCTGCTTAGACTGCTGCCACCGCGACCCGGCCCCGGATAAGCGGTAGAAGATGGATGGATGGATGGATTACATTCTTCTCTTTCCCAGGTCAAACCTGACATCAGAAAAGATTCAGTTTGTTGTAATAAACCTGCTATAAACACACACGTTCGCTCAGACGTGTCGAGGAACACGTGTCACTCTACAGGAAGTGTGGAGTTGAAGACGTTTTGAGAAGCAGAACATATTCCTCTTCCCTCGTCTGCTTTAAGAGGATAAATCCTCGTCGTAGCTTTGATCAGGAGTCACGGAGCGTCACAGGTGTCAACTTAAGGTATGATCTTTCCTTCAAAAAAAAAAAGAGAGAGAGGTTTTTGCATATTTTAGCTTTAAGGCTTTAAGTGCTTAAGAAATGTGACTGTAAACGTGTAACCTGAACTTTTATATTTGCTTCTAAAGTGTTTTTTTTTTTTTAGTATCATTACCTTACAGCGAAGATCGGAACATTTGAATACTCGTTCACTTGAAAGAGACAATATTATAGAAGCAAGTTTTGCATATTAGGAAACAGCGGAGTCCTTTTTTACATGCACTTTCCATGAAGCGAATTACCTCGGCCTTCCTCACACACTTTTGTTTCGTGTCTCTTTTTATTTCACTTGTTGAACCGAGGGTGGGTTTGTTTGATGCGATCTTGGGTTCATATGTTGCGTTTCTCTTTGTCTTATTGGACTATGAAGTGCTATAAAATGTCAGATCTGCTATAAACGGTGCCATAAATCCTGCTGTAAGTGTGGAATAACGGAGCAAATTACTGATTTCACAGCCTGTACTTTGGACTAAAAGTTTTGGCAGGAGAAAAATCCATTTCATCAGTTACCCCCCTAAACACACACACACACACACACACACACACACACCCACCCACCCACCCACCCTTCACTTCTTCTCTGAGTTCAGAGTCTGTGACACAATGCCAGGAGGCTCTGCCAGAGGATTTCAAGCTCTCGTCTCAAAATAAAGCAAACTCCTAGCACGGTGACAGGTTTCTCTTCGTTCCACGCCTGTGATGTACAACAGCGATAATACCCTCTGTCTCTCTGCTTTCGGAGTTGCGACTGTTAGGGAATAAGCTTATCTCGCGTCTGACCTGGCACAGAGGTGTCACAGAGAGTGACATCAGTGTGAAGCCGAGAAGTGCAGAAGCACAACCATGGACAACCGGAATACGGAATTCTGTTTCCTTCTGATGGAGTTCCCGGTGCCTGGGGGGAGGGGGGGTGAGGGTTTCTCTTCCTTCTCCATTCAAGGTATTCTTTGAAGTTTCCAACTTGGTGCAGAAATAAAATCATGTGAGCGTACTTCCTGGGGCAGCCCCACCCTCCAGCTTTCTGATCTTTACTACTCTCACATTTTCCATTTCTGGATGCTTGCTGTGTTTACGCAGCTGTGCGAGCTCTCCACGTGCAAATATCAACCCCTCAGATTGTAAAATACCCCAAGCAGAGCTCTGGGTGATTCTCTCTCACATCACGGCTTTCTGACGAAATCTGATCTCAACTCACCTGAAACACTCGGCTAGAAAACTTTCAAAGAAACATTTACGACTTCAAAATCCGGCTCCGTTTTGAACAACAGACATCAAATAAAGACGTTATTAATAATAAGCAAAGCAGAAGTTACAGTGGTGAAAAAACAATAAGAGGAAGTTCTCTGTAATGGATTTCTTTTTATTGTTAAAGTATATAGTCATGTACTGTAGCTTGTTCACAGGGTCTCTACGTATACGACAGGTTTCATAACCACTCTGTGATACTTAAGAGGAGATCTGAACTCCATGTGATCCTTACACCAGTACAACATTTGTTTGACTGTATATTTATAATCACACCCTCCACTGTCACCCATATGAGGATGGGTTCCCCTTTGAGTCTGGTTCCTCTCAAGGTTCCTTCCTTTACCAATTTAAGGGAGTTTTTCCTTTCCACTGCTGCCTGAGTCACCTCAGACTTGCTCATTAGGGATAAATACATACACATTGTGAACTATATATATCTAATTTTTTTTATTTTATTTAATTTTTTTTTATTACATTAATTCTTTATAAGGGGACACGGTGGTTTAGTGGTTAGCACGTTCGCCTCACACCACCAGGGTCGGGGGTTCGATTCCCGCCTCCGCCTTGTGTGTGTGGAGTTTGCATGTTCTCCCCGTGCCTCGGGGGTTTCCTCCGGGTACTCCGGTTTCCTCCCCCGGTCCAAAGACATGCATGGTAGGTTGATTGGCATCTCTGGAAAATTGTCTGTAGTGTGTGAGTGCGTGAGTGAATGAGAGTGTGTGTGTGTGTGTGTGCCCTGAGATGGGTTGGCACTCCGTCCAGGGTGTATCCTACCTTGATGCCCGATGACGCCTGAGATAGGCACAGGCTCCCCGTGACCCGAGGTAGTTCGGATAAACGGTAGAAAATGAATGAATGAATGAATAATTCTTTATATTATTCCTTATGTTTACCTTCTGTTCTATGTTTATGTTCTGTAAAGCTGCTTTGAGACAGCATTTTTTTTTTTTTTTTGGAAAGTCTTTGATGACAGCAATAAGTGCAAAAGGGCTGAATTAAAAAAAACAGCCCTCGGTATCCTCCAAGCATCAAGGTTTCGACTAGGCGCGAGATCAGGGTCCCTTGTGTCTGCGTGTTTCCTCACTGGATATGTTTACATGGTAGCCAGAACATTATCCAAATAATCGAGTCACTACGGTTAATACGCAGAAATAACAGATAAAAGGCTGGAGGCAGTTTGAGGTCAGATCCCATTTCCTTTTAGAAATCGGACAAGCCAAACAGGGACTTTCGGACCACGCTTGGGAACTTTCTGTGCATCCGTGACATCATTTGATAAATGTAATAGCGGCAGGGTAAAAAAACCACCGATTGCCACAGAGGTTTGTGGTTTTACATCATAGGGTTTCCCCTGGGGTCAGAGATACAGAAATACAGAAAGAGAAAGGTCCAGTTTCAGCAAAGGAAATCCTTCTAAAAAAAAATGACACTAAAAGACATGTAGTCCTTAATGCTGAAAAATGTACGAGGTAAAATATCCTCTGGTTAACAGTGCAGCAATTCTGACAGACGTGTTTAACTCCGTGACAGAACACGCAGTGTTTAAAGTAATACATCTAACTCGAACACTGTCATTGTCGAAATAGATCAAATAAGGCAGAGCCATGTACCCTGCGTTCATTTTGTCCAAGAGGTGACTGTAATCATACCCGTTTGGTGGTAATTAGAGCAGTAATTAAAGAGGTCTGACAGCTTCTGGTGACAGATGCACTTGGTTTCAGGAGAGAATGGAGGTGTGTGAGCGTGTCACTCCTGTCACAGCGGGGTCTGGACGCGGCTCTATCATTACTGCCAGTGCTCCTAAGCAGAGCACGGCGAGAAGAACACACCTACACAGCACCTTAATCACACCCGTGCAACCCTGCACTGCTGCGCTATTGTTCTCTCTCACAACACAAGTGCTATATACAGCTTATTGTATCAAGAGATTAAAAATACACACAGGTGGATTTCTGCGAACGGCGTCGATTCCGGGGCCGACCGAGCGAAAAATGAATGCAAATCCGAAAGCTGGAGATTTCTAGCAGAGCGTTTCGGTTGCATCAGGTTGTGTTTTTTTGCTATTAGTATGATTTAATTGTGTTAGTGAGCTATGAGAAGCAGAGAGATCTACTGTATGTGGGTGGAAGTGACACTTTGGAATTTATTTATTTTATTCTTGCTTTTTTTTTTTTTTTCTCTTTTTTATTTTTTAATTTTTTAAATTGCACCAAAATATCATGCACAATTCAGCTCGTCAATTAAAAGAGCATGCCCACTCATCACCATGCGCTAAATATGTCATGCTAATCACCAGTCTGTGAATACATGCACTCCCCCTGCTTCTCTCTCTCTCTCTCTCTCTCTCTCTCTCTCTGCTTTCTCTCCAGGACGACTGACGTTTTCTGTCACGCTTCCTTTTCACCTCTTAAGTCTGAAGAATGCTTTCACTCACAGTCATTTCCATAACTTTCTGCACATTTTTAGAGCTTCTGATGAAATCCTGGACCGGAGCATGGACCGGATCAGAAATATCTACATCCTATATATTCTTCCCAGACATACAGACTACAACAAATACATCAGCCTTCTATGTAAATGTGTATGTTGAATCGAATACACTCCCTCTCAGACTTTTACTTAAAATTCCCTCGGCTCTGGTTTAATAGAATGCAGGGCAGCATTCCTTTGTTCCAAACAGTCTAATTCTTATTGGAGCCTCTCAGCTCCATCTTGCTATTGGATGATGGAAGACCAATCGCACGCTGCAGCCGGTTTTGGTTGCTACATCTCTTTGCACAGATCTGAAAGACTTTGTTGTGCTGTGATATTGTTCATGAATTAACCTTGTCCTCTTTGTGCTCCTGGTGATGAGAGACTTGAAGGGCTTGAGAAGTTGGACATGGGTGGTCTGGACTGGTCTGGTCTGGTTATTTGCATAGGTTACAGACAGAGCTGCAGAAATCTCCACCCTCCCCCCT
>NC_083484.1:3427500-3470000 GCF_030014155.1 Tachysurus vachellii
TATTTCAAAAGGAATTTATCGTGTTTTGCTTCGGCAGCTAGTTTAAAACGAGATCTATCATCGGCGTCGTAACGAACTCTTCTCTCGACGATGTAAGAACGAGTGAACTGTTAATTGTCAACTTGACCCATGATGTTTTCTAGTTACTGCAAATTCGCTAAATATCCTCATAATATCCACCAACTGTCATGTGCCTGCAAGTGGGATTAAGCAATAAGAAAAAAAAAACCACATTTAAACACATCTGATTTCTGGTTCAGCTGAGATGCAGACTTAAGGCTGTGTATTTCACTGGTGAAAAATCTCTACTTACCAAATTACTCAGTGCATAAAAGACCAGAAGCAATGCTGTAATTCACACTCTCAATTCTGATACAATCCACCCACCACCACCACCACCACCACCACCACCACCACCGCTCTGTCTAATGTCCAAATGAGAGCCACACGCTTGCATTCAAAAGCCTTGATCAAAGCTCAGGGGAAAGATCAAAGTCCGGCACATATCTCATCTGACAGGAGAGTATAACTGTCTTAAATGGCCCCATGCTCTCGAGAAACCGACGCTAGACACAAGCCTGGTTTCTGCAACCTCAACCGGCCTCTTTCAAGCCCGCTGGCAGCTTCGCCGTCAACCTCTGCACCTGAAGAAGTCTCACCTTTGGCCAGTGTTGCTGGAAAAGGCACTGTGTTCCTTCTGCATGTTTAATTACTCGTCCTGCCGAGAGCTTTCCTCTTGCATCATTTAGTTTGACACTCTGGATGATGTCCTTATCTTGATATGGGTTTCCTCTTGTGGAAGATGCTGGGGAAGAGACATATAAACATATCTTTATCATCTCTCACATATCAGCCGTTTATGTTAATGGTCTTTGAAGAAATTTGAATGAAATTCCCTTGTAGCTGCTTTCAGCTTGGTATTTGAATACGGAGTTGTTGTTAATTACGCTTTTAAGTTCTTTAGAGCGGAACTAAGTACTTATACTATTATTTTTGTACCATGAGCAGATCCCATAATGCAGACCATTAATTGGTCAAACACTCAAACTGACTCAACCTGATACTTCGTGCTAGATTTCAAGGCACATCCGTATTCAGTAGTACTCTAGTGACTGCTCCGTGTCTTTCTCTTTTTTATTCAAAAATACTCTTTTGGCTGTAATACACCAATTTTTAAGCTTTTTATCATCAATTTTTAAGCTATGATCCATATATACGTAGCTCTGATTTAGGGTCTACCATAAATATAAATGCATCAGTTAAGCGGAGTAACCGACAGATCCCTTACGACAGGCACAGGATTAGGACTGAATTTGAAATATATCTGGGGAAAAAACCACAAACTGTGAGTTTAGAAAGCCATGTTAATTGTCCCACACCTCCGACAATCAGTGTTACATCATGTTTGCATAGCAGTGCTGTCTTCTAAAGCTATCTGTCTAACGCTAACTAGGCAGGGGCAGAGCACACACGATCTGTGGGGAGTATTTCTTCTCAAATGATAGAAGGTTGCATCTAATAGAATTAGGGGTAGCTCAGCAAAAATAAATTAAATTAGAGGGAACATCGGTCACTCCACCACAACCACAACCGCCTTAGCAGGTAGTGTTATGTCAAGTGAAACAGACAAGTACTCGATGTGGACATGAATAATTCAGGATTCCGATTTTTTTTCTACTATCTCGTGAAAAAGTTATTTTATACAGCAGATATTCCTATAGGGGGGCACGGTGGCTTAGTGGTTAGCACGTTTGCCTCACACCTCCAGGGTTGGGGGTTCGATTCCCGCCTCCACCTTGTGTGTGTGGAGTTTGCATGTTCTCCCCGTGCCTCGGGGGTTTCCTCCGGGTACTCCGGTTTCCTCCCCCGGTCCAAAGACATCCATGGTAGGTTGATTGGCATCTCTGGAAAATTGTCCGTAGTGTGTGAGTGTGTGAGTGAATGAGAGTGTGTGTGTGCCCTGCGATGGGTTGGCACTCCGTCCAGGGTGTATCCTGCCTTGATGCCTGATGACGCCTGAGATAGGCACAGGCTCCCCGTGACCCGAGGTAGTTCGGATAAGTGGTAGAAAATGAGTGAGTGAGTGAGATATTCCTATACATGTGCATGCACTTATTTCTTTCTGGAACAGCTATAGCACCATATTTGTTTTCTTAATCATAATTACTTTCAGTTGTCTAAGATTCTTGAAGCCTCCCGCCGCAGGACGCACCAGAAGTATTACCAGGATTTATGTCAGGATCAGAAAGTACAGTGTAAGGCATGTGGTTCACGCTGAGAAGATTTCCCATTAGATGCTACACAGCCTTATTAGTTTGCAGTTGAACAATCAAAACAGTGTTATTCAGAACCATGTGTTCTCTCCAGCTGTTTTTGGACCTTTCTGTGTTTTCTGAGTGGTTGTGGATGGGGAGGTTGTGGTGCTTGTGGTATGTGAGATTTTCTGCAAGTTGCATGGGGAAAGCTTTGGAAACGCTCCTGCGCTGCGTAACCTCTTTATCCTCATCAGTGTTGTGTAAAGAAAGGGAGGTTAATCCCATGAGGCTCACAAATCCTTGTCAGGGGCCTGCTCTCTCCAGAACACAGGGTACTGCGTCTCAGGGGTTGACGCCAAGTACAGCCGTGGCAGCGTGCCAGGCCTGCTCTGGTTGCAGGTGAGGACGACGGTTCACTGGAAACAAAGCGGGGGTTTGTCTCGAGCACAGGGTGTCCTTGTGACGACACGGCTGTATATCACTTAATGCAGCTCCCCACCCCACCCCACCACCGCCCGAGAGTGCTGTTTGAATACATGAAGTGTGCATCAGAGATGTAAATATAGAGACGTCATCGACAAGAGGATGTTATAGAGCGACTGTACGAGAAGGCATTTTGATACGGACACCGTACCCCGGTGTCCTGACTTCAACCCTCACTGCATTCGTTTGTCTTAGAAACGCAGAGTGCACAAAAGCGCTAATGGTAAAGTTGTAGAAAAAAATCTGTCCAATGCAACCAGTTCAATGCCTGCCGGCTGGCTCCGGTCTTCATGCAGTTCTAGTCCTAAATTACACCCCGAGAAGGAAGTGTTATTTTAGGTGACCTCTTTACTACCTCGGTCGTTTATTAAATAAACAAAGGTTGGCTAACTGAAATGCAGTCTGAAATGCAGTACAACACAAGTGCACTGCTTCGTGTCTCCATATCAGACACCGCTCTCTGTGAGCAAGCAGGTGAAAGCCTGAAATCTTAATACCCCAAACAGGTCAAGTGAGCCTACACCCTGACATCTGATCTCTTTCAGCTCTCACACTCCAGAGCTGATGATGAAATCGGGCACTATTTTAGCAGACTTTTTTTTCAGTCACTTACAGTTTACACACTGGTCTTTTGTGTCTGAAAATATTTTTGATTTATGAGTTATTTTCGTGTCCAGAGGAACTGCGTATAATAACGAGGGTTAATCCTAGAGGATCGATGTAGAGAGGTGAAAGGGCGGGGCTTAAATAAAGCGATCTACAAGTTGGACTCAAAACCGTAACGCTACGTCCGCACTAGCAAGCGACTAAAGGTCACAGAGCCACGATTTTACAGACAGCTGCATTTGAATTAAGATTTTCACAGTTCTATGCAGAAAAGAAGTTTGCTTGAATGAATTCTAGGTCCAGTCCTATGGAGCATGTGGTCTTATGTTTCATCTTATCCTCGTCATATATCTCTTGTCACGCTTTCTATGAAACACTGGAAACAATTAGTGTTGGGTCTGTGGTGAACTCTGAAATGACTCTGACCTGTTGGTTCCTAACCAGCTCTTGCTTGCTTAACCCTTGAATGTTGTTCGTATTTTTGTTACTTGCTGCATTTTTGGGTTTTTAATTCAACACAATCCAAAATTTTATGTGGTGGGCACGGTGGCTTAGTGGTTAGCACGTTCGCCTCACACCTCCAGGGTTGGGGGTTCGATTACCGCCTCCGCCTTGTGTGTGTGGAGTTTGCATGTTCTCCCCGTGCCTCGGGGGTTTCCTCCGGGTACTCCAGTTTCCTCCCCCGGTCCAAAGACATGCATGGTAGGTTGATTGGCATCTCTGGAAAATTGTCTGTAGTGTGTGATTGCGTGAGTGAATGAGAGTGTGTGTGCCCTGCGATGGGTTGGCACTCCGTCCAGGGTGTATCCTGCCTTGATGCCCGATGACGCCTGAGATAGGCACAGGCTCCCTGTGACCCGAGGTAGTTCGGATAAGCGGTAGAAGATGAATGAATGAATGAAAAATTTTATGTTAAAATACTCTACAGATGTTTACTTCATCCCAATTACAAGCAATATAAACAGCATATATGTTTTTTAATAAAATGTAATAAAAAAAAGAAAGTTTTTCAAAACTATTGATGTTTATGAATATGGGTCCCACAGACCTGAACATCATACAAGGGTTAATATCCACTCAACTCCGAACTGTTGTAGAAAGGACATTAATTTACATTGACATTATTTCCTGTCCAGTGTCACCCAAATAAGTACGAGGTTCCCTCCTGAGTCTGGTTCCTTTCAAGGTTTCTTCCTCATATCATCTCAGGGAGGTTTTCCTCAACACCGTCACCTCCGGCTTAGATGTTAGAGGTAAACAGTTAACTTCATTTTAAACTAAACTTCTAATAAAATTCTAAATTTTATCCTGTTTTTATGCTTCTGTCAAGCTGCTTTGAGGCAATGTGACTTGTTAAAAGCTCTATAACAAATAAAATGAATGGAATGGAATAGAATATAACTCTCAGTAAATGTGCACAGAGACATTAGACCAAGAAAAATAAAGCTTGGAAGGATGAAGACATTGTATTGTGAGTAGAGTTACAGAAAAATCCTAGCATGTAAATGTGTAACTAAACCTTGAATACATTTTAAGCCAATTGTGTTGTGTATGAATTGTATAGCAGGCTGTAGGCTTTATTTCATCTACTACCATTTCTAATCTGAATGGAAAAGAAGCTAGACAGAAAATGTGAGACCCGTCGCTACATACTGTACTTACAAGGGTCCTGCTCAGGTGAGCACAATGTCAGAAGAGTGAAGTGAAGCGATGCAAAGCACACAGCGGATAATGATTAGCAAATATCACACTAAAGGTTTGTGCACTGCGCTGATCGAGATTACTTTTGACATGAAATTCTCTCACTCACTCACTCATCTTCTACCGCTTATCCGAACTACCTCGGGTCACGGGGAGCCTGTGCCTATCCCAGGCGTCATCGGGCATCAAGGCAGGATACACCCTGGACGGAGTGCCAACCCATCCACACACACACACTCTCATTCACTCACGCAATCACACACTACGGACAATTTTCCAGAGATGCCAATCGACCTACCATGCATGTCTTTGGGCCGGGGGAGGAAACCGGAGTACCCGGAGGAAACCCCCAAGGCACGGGGAGAACATGCAAACTCCACACACACAAGGTGGAGGTGGGAATCGAACCCCCAACCCTGGAGGTGTGAGGCGAACATGCTAACCACTAAGCCACCGTGCCCCCTGACATGAAATTATTGCTTGATTATCTATTCTATACTTGTTTTAGATCAGCGATCGACACTCCTCGCTGTGATCCATGATAAAACCTTTTGTGTATTGCTGTGCGGTCGGTGTTATTTCTGTACTCCTGACTATTTCCTCTTAAGCAATATATATTTTATCTCATCATCCGCCATCATTTACATATCTCCACTTCGCACCTGCCTTGGTATTCAAATTAGTCATAAATCTTCAGCTGGTGTAAATGTTTGGCAGAAGCCACTCACATACAGTAGATGAAGGAAATTTAAACCACCTTCAGGGTTCTGACACCTTTCTGTATCGTCAAACTCCAGCAAATCTAACAGGGAAGCTTTCCATTCAGAGACTTTAGGTCTGATTATTAGCATTTTTATTAATCCGGAATCGCTCGCTTAGATAGGAATTTGCCTAGCGAAGTTTTTTGTGAATTTTCCAGGGCGGCGGCCATAAATTCTTACAAAGCGGAGACGCACTGCAGTGTGAGAACAAGGCGTTTGTCATCTGTCATTCTGATCTGTCTGTCTGTCTGCCCTGAGAATGGACATGTGTTTGAGTGTGTGGTTTGGTTATTAGGTTTGAATAGTTATTAGCAGAGAGGACACACACACACACACACACACAGAGCCATGACCACACTTGAGCCCAAATTCGCACATTTTATATCTATCATATGGGAGGGAGAAAAAAAACACCTTTCCTCTTTTCCTCTTTTATCTTTTCATCTCTTTCTGCAGTTCTGTTGTATTTTCATTTCTCTCTTTTCTCTCGCTTTCGTTCCAATAACTGTTGACAAAAACACAAGTCTGGGTTTGGAAAAGCCTGACAAAAAAAAAAAAAAAAATGTTATTGTTTTGAAGTGGGGGAATTGACTCGAGTTAGCTCGGAGGATTTCCAGCTGAGGAAACATGGAGGCATTGCAGGGTGTTCATGAGACTGATGACCGGTTCAATGAAATAATATCCTCTTACTATGACGTTCACGTCGACACGATTAGGAAATCCTGAACACCTGAACGTTCGTGAAATGCGGTTGTTTAATCAGCCAATCGTGTAGAGGAACATGCAGTTACAGGTCAAGAGCTTTAGCTTTTTAGCTTTATTAATAAGAGCGCAGAAGATAATGGTCAGTTTGGTGTGAGCTGCTTGGAGGAATATATTCACTCAAATGATCACTCTTTACAAGTAGTGAGCAGAAAAGCATCTCAGCATGGACGGAGCTTGAACCTTGAGATGGATGAGCTACAACAGCTCATAAGACCGCATCAGGTTCCTTTCTTGTCAGTCAAGAACATCTGAACATCTGAGGTCCAGATACTTAACACTAAAATAACTTCAGTATCGTAATGAAGCCATGATGTTATTTAACTCTTATCTTTGTGGCTTCAGAGCAAGAATCCAAACAAGACGTCTTGACTGATCGTCTCCATTTAGGCTAAGTGGAATATCGTGTAAATGCGATTTTTCCTCCTGGTTAAAAGGGCCAGAGTGTACTTTAGGGTGTCTTAGAAGGACAGATGGACGTTTGGGTCAATGCTGGATCGCAGCCAGCGTCGTGCAAATTGGTGGCGGCTAATTAAAATAATGAAAATACAGCTTCAGCATTCTGGGAGGGTTCGAGTGTGAATAATTCATCACCTGCTGGATTTCCAACAGAAATCTCTAACAGAGCTCAGCGCTGATCTTAATCGCTTAAGCCTAATGATGAAATTGCTACGTTGCTGCAATGAGACGTCAACGTAAGAGAAACACGGTACACATGTTGATGAAGCCTAGAAGCTTTCGTGTGTGTGTGTGTGTGTGTGTGTTTTTTTTCTAGGAAGCTCATGTTATTTAAGAGGCCAGGCTGCTAGCTTGGAATGGACTGGAGGAAAATAGAGACAGAAGAAAAGGACACTAATCTAACCCTAATCCTCCCGGCATCTGTCAGTGATGCATTAATCAGATGAAAAGGAAACGTGTTATTTGCTTACAGCCCACTTCAGATGCAGCTCTTGGGATTTCTTTTCGAGAGTGAAAACATAGTGTTTTCATATCAGACAGGTGGGTTAGGTCTCTGTTTCATGTGTTAATATAGCGTATGTTGCTCACATACACACGTGTTGTACAGCCGTATCCACCGTAAACTGTTTACTATGAAGTTTTTTTTTCTCCTGATGCTCTTATTTATCACAGACGCTTCGTTTTATTAGACTTAAAAAGAAATTTTGAGGAGAGTTGTTACATCCCGGTGTGTTTTACGAGCGTTGTTAGGTCTACCCGTGGGCTTTTTCAGACAGAACGCGACCGGCCTTGTTGGTGAGTTGCTGAAATGATTAACACTCTTAGAGGAGTTGATTAATCACCGCTGATGGACCGGGAGCTTTCTGTGACAACACACTGACAGCACAATACATTTAGCTCACATTCATTCATCACACCACACAAGGCCCCATGCACACACACACACACACACACACACACAATTGTTCTTAGCATATCTCCAGTAAACTTAAACTACTGGATGAAGCCACTGTTGCACTGAGACTTTTGTCCGTTTTGTGCACCCTGTGGTTTGGTGTGAGGAAGAGATCTCTGAGGGAGAGTGTGTATCTTAATCTTAATCTCAATCTCAACTGCCAAAAGCATAGACGTTTACTACTTTTTTTAATTCTGTGAAAATAAAAATGCAAATAAATAAATAGAAATCAAAAATATTATTATTATTATTATTATTATTATTATTTAAGATTCATTTATAAACAGTCAGTAGGCATTTTAATGTAAGTTTTTATATTAATTATTGTTATTTCTATTAAATCTAAATGTCTACTCTTTAGTAATATTTATTATTTCATATATTTTAAAATAGATAAGGAAGGTTTTTTTATATTATTATTATTATTATTATTATTATTATTATTATTATTATTATCAACAATAACATTTTTCCATCAACTTATCTTTTTTTTTTTTTTTTTTTTTTTTTTATCAGTAAGCTCTGACGATCTGTCACTATGTCTCAGACGCTGCTTGGGGTAAATGATTTCACACATTTCTTGTGAATTAACATCAAGTCCCTGGTACATAATGAGTAAACTTTGACGTCAAGTTTAACGGCTGTGGTGTGAAAGGAGCCGTGTGTTTTGTTAATAATAAAAGGTTTTATTTCTTAAGCCAGTTACACAGCAACACAAACAGCTGCTAATATTCAGTCAAATGTGACAACGGATTAGTGAAAAGTGGAGTGTTGATAAAATGCTGACACAAACACACACACACACACACACACACATACACCATGCAACTATCGAGCAGCGTTAGACTGCAGTGTGTTACATTTGTGTTCTGTATTAAATAACAATTATTTATTTTATTGCATTTATTTTATTCCTAATTTTTTCAAAATGTATGTTTTTTTTAATCAATGGTTTTCTGCATGTAAGCGTTTTCTGCATGTAAGCGTTTTCTGCATGTAAGCGTTTTCTGCATGTAAGCGTCCATGCACCATCGATCGGGTTGCGTTGAGGAGCCACAGTAAGAGAAGCCGCTTGACTTATTATAGAAAATGACCTCAGAGGTGTCCTCACATGTAGACAGCCTGTCTGTACACATGCACTCTGACTTAAGGCAGCTGATGGAAATAGAATGGCTGTAGGGATTTCTCAACCAGATGACCTGGAAAACATTGCTCTGCTGGCTCTGTGTGTGGTGTGTGTGTGTGGTGTGTGTGTGGTGTGTGTGTGTGTGTGTGTTAGTACGCATGCACGCCCTCTGCACAGCCACTCACAGTGAAACAGTCTTGCTTATTATCTGTCTGTATCACAAAAACATCTACCAGTCTGACCGTAACACAGAGCTCTCGAGTCAGTCGAGCTTTCGCAAAACACTGTCTGTGATTATTTATAAAATTTGCTGCTTCCAAAAAACGTCATCAGACAAAAAACAGAAGCCACTTAAAAGAAGAAATCACCTCCTGTCACCCAGGTCATTAGGCACACCTGTACACCTGAACACATGTACACCTGAACACATGTACACCTGAACACATGTACACCTGTACACCTGAACACATGTACACCTGTACACCTGAACACATGTACACCTGAACACATGTACACCTGAACACATGTACACCTGTACACCTGAACACATGTACACCTGTACACCTGAACACATGTACACCTGAACACATGTACACCTGTACACCTGAACACATGTACACCTGTACACCTGAACACATGTACACCTGTACACCTGAACACATGTACACCTGAACACATGTACACATGTACACCTGTACACCTGAACACATGTACACCTGTACACCTGAACACATGTACACCTGTACACCTGAACACATGTACACCTGTACACCTGAACACCTGTACACATGTACACCTGAACACATGTACACCTGAACACATGTACACCTGTACACCTGAACACATGTACACCTGAACACATGTACACCTGTACACCTGAACACATGTACACCTGTACACCTGAACACATGTACACCTGAACACCTGTACACATGTACACCTGAACACCTGTACACGTGTACACCTGAACACTTGTACACCTGAACACATGTACACCTGAACACTTGTACACCTGTACACCTGAACACCTGTACACCTAAACACCTGTACACCTGAACACATGTACACCTGAACGCCTGTACACCTGTACACATGTACACCTGAACGCCTGTACACCTGAACACATGTACACCTGTACACCTGAACACATGTACACCTGAACGCTTGTACACCTGTACACCTGAACACATGTACACCTGTACACCTGAACGCCTGTACACCTGTACACCTGAACACATGTACACCTGTACACCTGAACGCCTGTACACCTGAACGCCTGTACACCTGAACACATGTACACCTGTACACCTGAACACCTGTACACCTGAACACCTGTACACCTGAACGCCTGTACACCTGAACACATGTACACCTGTACACCTGAACGCCTGTACACCTGTACACCTGAACACCTGTACACCTGTACACCTGAACGCCTGTACACCTGTACACCTGAACACCTGTACACCTGTATACCTGAACGCCTGTACACCTGTACACCTGAACACCTGTACACCTGCTCTAATCAACTGGTAGCTGCACAGTGCACAATCATGTAGAAGAGCTTCAGTTGATGGGTTTGAGAAGTTCTTACATGTACAATTTACCTGGATAATGTAGAACATATCGGAAAATAATAGTTTAAGCACAAGCTTTTGGGAAGCTGACCTCTGGTCCGGAATGCTTGTTATTGATTGGATGGGCTTTCTGTCAGTCATTTCATCGAGACTGTAGATTCTACGAAGCAGATTTTCTTGAACATGGGCAGGAATTGGAGGTGTGTTCAAAGGTTAAACCTACTTTTCTAAATTGATTCTTTGCACTCGTTAGATTATTATTAAGAAACGAAAGTAAGAACAAGTCTAAAGATGAGAAGAGACGGATGTCAGAAGATGATGAGATTATTCTGCCAGTGTGTTTACCAGTTTTACAGCTATAATGGGTGTAGTGTGTGCAATGCCAAGTCTCTTCATTATTCATGAGATTATTGGAACAAGACGTTAAAAATGCATGTGCTTGACTAATTAAATCTAACCATGTTTTGTTTAAATGTTTGGAGACAGAAGCAGCACTGCAGATGAAGTAAAGGATTGTCACACAGTAACATTCACATTCCACATGATGAGTTCTGACAGATTATTCTTTTTTTTTTTCTTCTAACAGTCTGCTTCACCCTTTGACCGAATCTTTATTCGTTTAATCTTTACTTTACCAACCATTCAGACTGCTTTTAAAAAGACTCTCAAGGTATCTGTTGTATCTGTGATCAAGAACGCATTATAAATATGGACCTACAGTATATGAGCAGTGTGGGGCTTTATTTGTGAACCAGGTAGGACTGGCAGCTCTGAAAAGTTCCTGCTCTTCTCACTGCACAGTATTTACAGTAAGTCTGACTTTTATTGCATTCATTGCATACTTCTGCACCACACTTGACTTGGCCTCACATGTTATGTAAATAAATGGTTGTGTGTGTGTCTGTGTGTGTGTGTGAGGGATTGATGTCAGAATTGTTGATGTGAAAAGAGAACACTGTGTGTGTTTCCTGCATGCAGAGGCACCAGTGTGGGCAGAGAGAGAGAGAGAGAGAGAAAGAGAGAGAGAGAGAGAGACAGACCTACTGCAGTGATTAATGGCGCTCCTATGGGAGATGCAGGTAGGCGCCGAACACAATCACGGCCCCAGACTCTGTCCTTCACACGGGAAAGAGACGAGGCCCTCTCCCTCCCTCCCTCCCTCTCTCCCTCCCTCCCCACTAAACACCCAGCCCAGCCACTTCCTCTCCTGTGACTCCCCTCACATTGTTCGCCAGGAAGGGAGCGAAGGAGCGAGGGTGGGTGGTGGTGGGGGGGGGCAAGCAAATGAGCCCAAGAGAAAAAGAAAGTGTCAGCAGAGCAACAGCATGTGTATGAGGAGGCTGGCAGGAAAGCAGGCAGCATGAGGATCTGTGGCTCCTCTCTTCACTGCCTCCTTTTCTGTGTCCTTAAACAAGGTTTGAACCTGGCTGCCCTCTCAAAGGGGCCTTTGTGGGAACGGATGTGTGGACATTGCTCTTCAGCAAACAGGACAACTTCGTCCCTTTCTCAGGCTCTCGGTGCAACATTAGTGGGAAGGGTGGCAGAAAAAGTGCCACTGTACTGTTCGTATCAAACACTCGGCTCAGACGTCTGATATCTCCTGAACCTTTGGCACGGAAAATATTAGTACAGACAGATACAAAAACAGTCAATATACAGTACATACAGTACAATCCTTATTAAATATCGTATGAATCAGTTGGGGCTCAATCGAGCGTGCTGCGCTGCTAATAACACGACTGTCGAGACTTTGTGTAGTTAAACATTATCAGCTAACACAGATATCGCTCACTGGATAAACATTCGGTATATCATCAGAGCTCTAACAATTACACTAATCCAAAGGAAACCGCAACTTCAAGGCAAATCACAGCTTTATATCAGTGTGCCCCTTCCAACGGCTCATTGTTTCTATAGTAACAAGTCAAAAACAGCAGGTTTTTTTTTTGTAACGCGGTAACTTATGGTTCTCCGCTATGGGAAAGTCTTTGAGATTGTGTGTTCTTAATACCATGTGTGTAAATTGTGTTCAAAAGAGAAATGAACAGACGCTGGGGAAGTAAGTAACTGGAAGTGAAAGGTCTCATCGATGTTCCTATATATAGAATAAAAAAAAGTGTTGTGTGTTTTCGTTAACAAAAATGCATATCGCTCCTTTAACCTTCTAAATTGGTTTGATGAAATCTAATAGCTTCATCTCTTTTGGTTGCGCTGTTATCTTCAGGGTGCTTATTTCCCTATAACAACACACCACGTCGGGTTTCGTTCCTTAACAAGTTAAAGGTTCTTTCACTGAGTTCCTGCAGATTTGTTGATAAAATGTCATTCCGAGTCCTTTTTGCTGAGCGCAGTGTGCTGAGCCCTGGTGACTGAGTGGACTAGATTATTTACCAAAGTCCATTTTGAGAAAGAATGTTGCTTTTGTTGGATTATTGACAATTTTCATTTCACTCTGCTTACGTCTATACTTTTGACCTAGAGTGAAAGTAAAAGGAAAACATTTTATACATTTTATACTTACTAATTTCCTAACTGAGCAGATATTATTATAAAATGAGATAATTATCAGTGATCAGTTTCCCTCCTGGGACCGTGTCTCATTCTCAGCCTGTGTCCTGCACTGAAGTGTGTCTTTACTCCTGCCAGTGTGAATGACCAGGCGTGGGGGTCCATGTGTGGTAAGCACCTCTTTTGCGGGCTCTTTGGACGCCTCCTCAGCAGGCCTTTTGTTAACTCTAAATGACTGTGGATCCATTTAGTTAACCCAGTGCTGCCCAGGGGCAGATTTCATTATCTGCCCTCTCTCAGGGGCTCTAATTGGGAAACACTGTTGTTGCTCGGCACCTGCAGTTGGCCTGCATCTTTGTAGCCTTGGAAACAGCAGCATGCTGAGCTTTGGGTTCCTTTTTCCTAACCTTTTACACACACACACACACACACACACACACACACAGTGTCCATACCCTTTGGTTGAGCACTAAGGATGTTTTAAGGCAATAAAGCAGCAGGTGATCACCTGGACCAGTCTGAACTGATCACAAAGCTGGAACTTTTATTTATTTATTTATTTATTTATTTATTTATTTATTTATTTATTTATTTATTTATTTATTCAAGTATTTATTTTAGATTGACTCAAACTACCGTAAAGGTCTGAGCATGTGTACGGCTGTTGGTTTGTTCCTTTTATCTGTGATATCTTACACCGTGTGGTTCAAGCAAGATTTCTCTAGGGAACATTTCTTTCAAAACAACTGTAAACGAGACACAAGCATTTCTGTTTGCACGAAGTCTCAAACGTAACCCGAGTTACTGCGACTGGCACCAACGCTGCTATAAATTGTATGGGCCAATATTCTGAAATAAACCTTGAATTTTCAGCTTGAGATTAAAATGAACATAGTGTGCAAGAAAAATGGAATTATTTTTAGCATGTCGTCTGCGAGAGAAGGACACGAGAGGCCTGTCTGTTATTAACGTCTATGGACACGGTTTGTGATAAACAGACTTTGCAAAAAACGTCAGATGAGAAACCAGGAAGTGGCTTTGGTTTGACGGGAAACTGCGTTTAGTTTCCCTTTCTCAGAGACTATGACGAGTATCAGTCACCCAGTGCTGCTTCGCTGGAAAATTGTACGTTAAACTCAGGATGTTTAAGTGGAAAATAATTGTGTAGGTGAGGACATTAAATTCATTAGAAAGCTTCTCTATAAACTAACTGTTGAATGAGGAACATTAATGTAACATTTTTGTAAACCTCACTGGCAGTGGTTATTAAATTTAATTAAAACATTTTAAATGTCATTTTTAATGTAATTATATATTATATAATATATTATTAAAATATAATATAATAAAATATAAAATAAAATATAATATATATATATATTTTTTAAATTACAATTTGTTTTGGTTGTATTTATTTATTTATTTATTTATTTATTTATTTATTATTTAAATCGCAATTTGTTTTGGTTTTATTTATTTATTTGTTTGTTTTTATTAATTTATTTATAATTACAATTTGTTTTAGTTTTATTTATTTATTTATTTATTTGTTTGTTTATAATTTCAATTTTTTTGGTTTTATTTATTTATTTGTTTGTTTTTTATTTATTTATTTATAATTACAATTTGTTTTGGTTTTATTTATTTATCTATTTATTTATTTTTCTGAGTGACAGATGACAAAATGAACCCAAGCTGCACATTTTCTTTTTCAGTGCAGTGAAAAAAATAAAGATTCACACAATATCACTGAAGAAGCAGGTGGATCTGATCTTAGTTCTCCTGTAAGCTCAACCCATCGTCACAGAGGGCCTTTTTACACCTGGTGACTTCATGTGTTGTCTCTGATCCGATAGCTATCTGATTTGTTAAAACTGTTCCATTTACATTAGGCCACATAAATGCGTCTCTGCGAATCAGATATCGATCCGATCTTTCTACTCCCGCCCAAAATGCAAATATATTTCACCTCATTTCCGGGGTAATTGAAATGCAACACGCTTTGGTGTATGCGGTTGCTACAAAAAACAGCATTTACTGTTTACGGCATTTACGGCAGCAGTGCATTTTAAGACCCAACGAGACACCTGGGTGAAGGATCGGAGCACAGCACCGATGGGAAAACATATTTGTTTCTGGCGCGATGCACGACTCGTGAGTCACCTGCGAGTGACGTCCTTTCGTTTGGGAGGAGTATAGTGCTGACGTATGTGGCTTGAACAACCACATTCATTTACACCTGTCCAGTTTCATCTGAAATGCGTCCCAGACCACCTCCTGAAGGGGTTTGTACCATCGTATTTATATCAGTCTCAAAACCGTTTCGGAGGGCATTTAGACCTGGTCTTTTCACCATCGGATAGCCATCGGATCACAGAAAACGCATGAAGTGACCAGGTGTAAAAACCCCCCTAGACACCTAGTCCCTAATCCTAACCTACACAATGCTGTACAGCATCAAACAACACATTAAACACTGCGTGAAACACACCACACCTGGATGTTTGGTTCGACTCCACCCAGGCAGGAAGAACTGATCAGATCCGACTTCACTTCTGGACTTTTTATCCTACGGAGAAGTTTGAATGTGAACAAGTCAGACAGCTCATAGACTTGTTCTAACAAGGAATTTTATTATGCACTAATTACTACTTGGAGGTTATTTTTTTTTCTGGGCAGCACATTGCAGATTGGACTATAATGAATTTATGAAATAATATTAAGTGGTAAATATAAATATTAACAGTCTGAACACCGTGTATAAGCACAGGTTCTGAGCTCCGTCCCATTTGGCCGTGTCTCTTCTGCTTTGTTGTTTTAAGAGCTCACGTATACAAACAGCTCGTTTTGCAGGTGCAGTTATCAGATGTGTTAAATGGCCTCTCTGAGCAACAAAACAGAGGAGGAGACTCCGGGAACACGTGTGCAGCATGTAAACACTGCACAGAGGAAGTGGTGCAGTCTCACACAAATGAACTGACGTACACTCGGCAAACTGTTGACTTCTCCTGACACGCTCTCTGGGAACATGAAGAAAAGGAAAAAAAAAACACAACAAAAACCCACACGCCGGGTGCAGCTACCTTATTGCCAGCTTTAGGAGACAATATACAAGTGTGTGCTGTATTTATTTCACTATCTTAAGCGATGAGACTTTTTATCAAGTCAAAAGTTTAGTTAAAAGCGCAATAGCAGTTTATACAGTTTGAAGGAAGGTCTGTAATTTGATCACTGAAAATGTTAAGCAGAGAGCAGAGCAAAGATCTACTGAGAGGTGAAGTGTGTGTTCAGAGATCAGTATAAGACTGGGAGGATTGGGACGGCGTGGGGTAAAACACGACGACGACCATCCTCTCGTCGCTCATGGTTAACCTGTGCAGCTGTAAATTCATGACCTTACGTGTATTTTACTTTCTCTCTATTTTACTTTGACAAGTTTTCAGACACGAATAAGTTCAGCTGCCATTTCTTTATCCCAAATAAGCACCTCTTTGATTTGTTTTCAGCGTATGAAGTCATACCTCTGACTCTCGCTGAGCGTTCTGTAACATGACAGACTTAATCCCTAACAATCTGTAAATCAACGTAGAGCAAAATTCCTCTGAGATAGACTCATGAATGCATTAGTCAGACAGGCTCACCATGTTGCCAAGTAAACAAAGCAACTCAAGTTGTGTTTTTTTCCCTTCACCCCGCTGCTGAAGACATGTGCAGAGACTCTGTGAAGGGGAAAACACACATACACACTGAGGTCAGCCTAAGAATAATGAGCATTTGTTGGAGCTGAAAGGGACTATTGGAAACAGTGAGCGTCTGGTCACGGCACAAACGTAACCAAGAAAATAGAGACGTGAGAAGCAGTAATACCGAATACTGTAAGTGAACCTCTGAGCTTCGGTTGTAACGCAGCAGTCATGTCCAACACGTCGTCTTATTACAGCTACACATGTTTATTCTATAATAAACTGTTTTATTTGTTGTTGGTTTTTTTTCATATGAATTGAAAAACCAGTTCAATTTCTTTTAATAGTGCCCAAGGCAGAAAAAGTTTAAAGGGAAGAAAAAACAAACAGTGCTTTGTCTCTAAACCCCCAATGACAGGGTTCCGGAGGGGGGAAAAAAGGCCTCACATTTCTTTTGCTCTTCTTCAAAGGAAAAAAAAAAAAGAACCTCTCCTTTAATGGGCATCTGATGATGTCATATCATTGGCTGAATTCTTCTGTCTCTGAGTAGAGCAGAGTGGCTGAGCTGTAATTGGTTGGCGACGTGCTGGAGGGGGAGGAGGGCGTCGTTGTTCTCCGAGCTGCCTGTGCATTAACCCTGAGTGAGCTCTTCTTCCTATTTCTTCTTAAATGAAACTAAATGCATGAGAGTTTAAGGGGGAAAAAACTGGAGGAGGGATTTTTTTCGTTTATTTTAGAAGTGAAAGATATTCAGATGGACTTGCTTGTTCGAGTTTTTTTTTTTTTTTTGACAAAGAAGTGCTACCACTGGAAGTCTGTGTTTAATCAGGACTTTTATGTATGACAGAGTGTTTTTAAGAGACTTAATTAATGCCGAAGCGACATGAAGCGGTGTGTGTCGTGTGTCAGTAAATGATCCTCCTACTCAATAGCTGTCCAGAGTTGCACTCTCAGCACTAGTTGCAGTTACAGGTGACCAGCTGTCCGGCTTTGTTTTCTCTCTCAGGGACAGCTGGTGCCATCAATCTGTTCCCAGAACTTCACCATGACCACCTCACATGTGTTCGCCCTCCCCCTTACTGCCAACACAGCAAATCAAAACTCACTCACAGACACATCGCTCCACTGTACGCTGTCCAGTTTGTGAAAACTTGAGCCTTTTGTTTTCTTTTTATTGCCCGGACCCTGTCATTCCTGCACCCTGTAATTACGGCCTAACAATATGCCAGTGTTTCTGAACACTAGGCCCGGTGTACAGCACTTTAGATAGGACTTGAAAGCTATGATTCACAACTCGTCCACCGAGGCGCTCATTAGAGGCTATGAAGCCGGCTGGCGTGAATAAATTCGTACGCCTGCGAGGTGCTGAACACAGCACGTGCAGCGGTGGCTTTTTTTTTCCGTCCTTGCAGATGGTAAGCATTGAGGGCCATTATTGTGCTCGTTGTGGGGCGTCGTCCACGGCAAAGACTCTGGCACACTTTTAAAGACAGGGTGCTTAATATATGCAGGACTGATTCAGTGGCTGTAAGCAAAGAGTCCCCCTCCCCCTCGACTGGAACTTCTTTATTGAAAGAAAAGGCAAATATTTATGAGTCTCAATGTTCACTGGAATTTTTCTGCTTGTTTCACGGCTTTCTGCTTCTTGGAGAAGAAAACCAAGTTTTTTTTCCTCAAATGTACCGTTTTAAAGGAATAAAAAGTACAACACTTGATATACATATTTAATCTTAAAAGAAAAGGCTCAGAAATGAGCCACAGTTTGTGTCCAGTCATGGATACAGACATTCTGTCCCTGGATTCAATCCATAAGCTACTAATCTGCTCCTGTGTGTTTAATCAGGTGTGTTTGCGGTTTCATACGTTAGGATCTTGCCTGGATGGCAGCACTCTAGCTTTAGAGATGTGCGTAAATGTTGTGAGCGAAGATAATGTTTGCTCGCTATTAATATGCAAATTGATGAAGATCTTGCAAATGTCCAGGTGAGCACATTTCCTCACACACATTCAGAGGCTGTGCACAACGCTGCTGCACAATAATGCAACTCAATTGTTCTTCACAAACAATCATTAAATCTTACCACTTGTTTGTGTTACCACAACCTCACGAACCGTGGCAGTTTTTGTATGAAGCAGCGCTGAATGAAAGTCAGCATATCACCTCCAGGCAGAGCGGTGACTAGCACAAAAAGTTCATTTTATTTCAATCATGTAAATTAAGCAAACCTGTTCTGCTGGAATGAACTAGAAGAACTAACAAACACTTTTTATTTACTTGAAAAGTTCACAGGAAAATGAAACACAATCTTAGACTGTTTAATGCCAGGTCTTTCTGAACATGACATGAAATGTTTATGATTCCAGATGTATTGTCATATACTGTAAGTTACTGCCCCTACTGCCCCATTCCTCATCTTCACGGGCCTTATGGACGAGCTACGTTTACGAACAGAACCCTAAGTTGTGCTGTTACACCTGGTGCTGTTACGTTCTCTATTCTGACACTAGTCATGTCTATAGATGTTATTATTATTTAGATTAACGTGCTGGTTCCTTTATCTATAGTCGAACATCACTGTTGTTTATTTAGAGGACAGCGATGAAGTCTTCCTTATGGAGACGTTTATTTAAGGTTTATGGAAGGATTCTCCAGTGTAAGTGGTGTGTAACGGCAAGTATCTTGGATTCTGGGTAGCAGGACAACTACTTTTTTAACTTCTAGTGAACTAGTGACATTCCTCAACATTACGGGTTACTGTTAAAGAGTTAAAGAATGAAGAGCTTTTGGGAAATGGATGCAGAATAAATCAGAGAATAAATCACTTCAGGTTATTCAGTTGTTGTGCATTGTTTCATATATATATATATATATATATATATAAAGCAAAGGATACTGTGTGTACTGGAGAAATTGTGTGTGAGAGTGGGGAGAGAGAGAGGGAGAGAGAGAGAGAGAGAGAGAGAGAGAGAGAGAGAGAGAGAGAGAGAGAGAGAGAGAGAGAGAGAGAGAGAGAGAGAGAGAGAGAGAGAGAGAGAGAGAGAGAGAGAATGAGAGAGAGAGAGAGAGAGAGAGAGAGAGAGAGAGAGAGAGAGAGAATGAGAGAGAGACAGAGAGAGAGAGAGACAGAGAGAGAGACAGAGACAGAGAGAGACAGAGAGAGAGAGAGACAGAGACAGAGAGAGAGAATGAGAGAGAGAGAGACAGAGAGAGAGAGAGAATGAGAGAGAGACAGAGAGAGAGAGAGAGAGAGAGAGACAGAGAGAGACAGAGAGAGAGAGAGAGAGAGACAGAGAGAGAGAGAGAGAGAGAGAGAGAGACAGTGAGAGAGAGATCCAGAACTGTATGACACACTGCTATGCCTGGTCATGCAGACAAGCATCAATAATGCCTAAAAGCACAGAGGAAACAGTGAGTTACTCACAGACAGACAGACTGTCTGCCTGCACAGACGCTGGGACTGTCTACAAAGCCAGACATATCTTTACGGTTCCACCACTGAAACAAACAATAAACAAGGTAAAAAGGCAACATAGAGGGTAAACATCAACACTGTCGCTTAATGAAATCATGCAGTAACAACGAAAGCTGCTCAGGTTTAACATCCAAAACGCCCAGGCGATGACTCGCGCTGGAATGATCACTCGAGTGTGAGCTGATTGTTTACAGTGCGTAATGGTCTCACTAGGACATGAAGACCTAACTCCTCTCAATTAGCAATGCACGATTAGCATGCTGTGTACACACCGGTAGTTTGTCCAAAGCCCCACCCCAAGCTCCAGCTGAACTCTACACCTGTGTTGACATTGGCAGGCAGTTCTGCCTAATTCACTTCCACAGAATACAAAAGCTTGGAGCCTCTTCTTCCTCCAGAGCCATTTTATTATACTGCTGGAATTCTGGGTCATACAGATGTGGCTTGTAAATAAAGATGTTACACAGCTACACAGTGGTGAATTCGCTCTCACTGTGTGTGTGTGTGTGTGGGGGGGGGATATTGGATTTGGCCGAGTTCTTTATGGGTGTGCATTCAACACTTTCCTGTGTATTAACAGTGCACCGGCAGTGCAGAAGAGGTGGATTCTCAGTAGGAAATAAGAGGCGTCATTTCTGCCCAGAAGGGACGTTAATGACACTAAATGTGTCAGATTTGCCACTCGTTCCAGTCCGCACCCTTGTACTTCTTGTTTTAATTGAATGTAAAGGTTGTTTTCTAAGAAACAAGGTAACGAGTTTCACTACAAACAGAACATAATATTAGTGTTGATGATTAAATCCCTAAATGCAGAAGGAAAATCTACCCTGACTGACTTAAGTACTATTAATATTTATAAATATCAGGTCATCTTCTGTGGCCTTCAAGACTTCTGACTTGTTTACTTTGTATAATAATGTTTTCCTACATTACCCACAATGCCACTGTTGATTGTGATTTATGTTGAATTCGACTGAGACGTAGGAAAACAGAATTATGGCATTTTCATCCTCTGTGGTTTTAAGCTAAAGTGGTGGAAAAAAAATCACATTTTCATTCACACCTTCATCCATTCTTAGCAACAATCTGTGGTCAGTGAGTCGTATTTACTTCCGTAAAAATCACCAAACTGTCCATTCCCAATCAGAGGCAGGAAATTCATGATTATTCCGAGTTATCATAGGCACTCACTTCATCATTACGTAAATAGAGCAATGCAGCAGCGCTTTACTCCTTTGGTCCAACCTTCTACCATTCTGGCACTTTTAGTTCAACACTTATATTATCTCCACTATTTTTCAATTTCATTTTAATTTATTTGTATAGTGCTTTTAACAATTTCCAATTTACAGAAGTATGGAAACAGAAGAGAGAGAGAGAAGGAAATACAAATATAATAATAATGAGAAGAAGAAAAAATAAGAATAAAAATAAATAAGTGAATATATACAATTGAAGTTTTAAAATTAATTTTAAAAATATTAAATTAAAATTTAAAATACTATACATATATATATATATATCCCTAATGAGCAAGCCGGAGGTGACGTATCATCTCCCTAAAGAAGATATGAGGAAGAAACCTTGAGAGGAACCAGACTCAGAAGGGAACCCATCCTCATTTGGGTGACACTCTACAGTAGATAGTGTCAATGTAAATAATGTCCTTCTACAACAACTACAACAAGTGCTAAATCTCTCATTCTTATGATACAGAAAACTGTGAGAAAAAGTATAAAATAAACCTCTTGAAGAACTTCCCAAACATCTTTGAATCATCACAGAACAATTACATCACTGGCATCGATGATGCAAAGGGTTTTTTTTTTGTTTGTTTTTTTTTGACATTTTCTGACTCATGGTTTTGTCTGAGGTTGAGTCTAAAACTGGGAAATAAAAGTGCAGCTGTTTTACACAGAAACAGCAGCTTGTATGTGAAATCTTCATGACACTGGACTATAAGATGTGCCATTGGCAGTAAATCAGTCCTATGACACTGATCATTAAATAAATCCATGAAGAGTAAAGAATAAAGACATGGTTGTGGGGGTTTATGTTGGAGTGGAGGGAAAAAAAAAATATTTACTAGAGAGAGTGATGAGCAGCTTGTTCTGAATTACGGCACGTCCTGTGTTTGGTTTGTTCTCATTATATATATTTAGATGATTGTAAGTAGTGATGTTATGTGAGGACAGCTCTCCGGGAAAGCAGGAAGCAGCGTGGGCAGGTCTCTCTCTGTGTGTGTGTGTGTGTGTGTGTGTGTGTGTGTGTGTGTGTGTCACCGCCTGCGTCAGACGCCAGGAGGGAGTTTTCCACTGACGAAAAAGGCTGCGCTACTGAGCGGTCCGCCTCAGACAAGGCAAAAACGCTTCAGCTGCTACAGCAGAAAGACACAAAAGCCCAGCCTGTGTGCCATCGTGTGCGCCTGGATTACTTCTCACTATTCCGTCTCTTTTTTCACCCCCCCAAAAAATCTATTGTGATTTTCACTAATGGTGATCGGATACGCAATCCCTTGGTTGGTAAGCAG
The DNA here is from genome assembly GCF_030014155.1 of Tachysurus vachellii. Lineage (NCBI taxonomy): Eukaryota > Metazoa > Chordata > Actinopteri > Siluriformes > Bagridae > Tachysurus > Tachysurus vachellii. The sequence goes on from NC_083484.1 coordinate 3,450,380, forward strand.
AAGTGTTTTCTTTTTAAATTCTTCATATTATTAAGGTTTTAAACGTCGCGCTCTTGTCGTGTGTCTAATCTCCAGACTCGGGGTTTGGTGAAGGTGAAGGAAAGCCAAATAGTTTTGAATGTTCCCTTCCGTCACTGCAACAGGGGAAAGATCCACTGAGGTCATCATTTTTCATGTGTGTATATATGAGTCGGATTAATTGACGCACTGTTTAATCGCGGAAACAAATTCCAGATGTTTTTTTAAGCGGTTATGGTTTTTGTTGAATAAACATACAATAACATAACTGGATAGGTTTCAACTCGTTAGGTATGGATTGGTCATAAATAGGGAAACACAAACACTGGTCTGGTTGTTAGAAATAGTACCATAACACTAATAGAATTTCATAATAGATTTAAAAAGAAAGAAAGACCAGATGTGTTTCTATTGGATACGTTTAATGTACTTTGAATGGAGATTTTTGCGTAACCGGATACATTCCTTGTTCTTCCAGATAGTTTGTTAGTCCTGGTGTGTTACTCAGATCAGTCTCTTGATGACTTGGTGTTAATTGTCATTAGCATTAAACAAGAGCGATGATTGGGGTCAGTGTGTGTGTGTGTGTGTGTGAGAGAGAGAGAGGTTGGCTAAAGGCATGATTGAATAACGCACCGTTTCCATTCCAATGGCTTCGCATTATATCACTCAGTCTCACGCGTTAAACCATCGACTGATTGTGATTATAGATTTGTAACGCAGATACACACCAGAGCTGCAATCATGGACATGGACGTGCTTTAAATAACCAACCAATCGTGGAAAACTTCCAGTTTGGATTGAACGTGGAATTCTGAAAGGCGGAAAGCAAAACGGTTCTGTAAAAAATTAGAATAAAGGATTTGGGTTAAAAAAAAGCTTGTTGTTTTTTTTTATTTTTTTATTTTTTTGTGAATATTAGTCACTTGGCCCTTGTTCCATTGTGCGAGTGTAAATTCCTGTTGAACTCAGTTCCATGGTGTGTGATGCCTCTGTGTCTGTCTCTAGCGCGACCTCACTCGGGCTGTCGGAGGGAATCATGTTCCAGTGACAAGAAGCGCATGAGCCTTTGTTTAGATTCTGTGCCGGGAGGCAAATCCACTTTTTGCAGCCTTTTATCCAGAATGTCCGATGTGTTTTCTTTTTATTTTGCTATTTGTATATATTTTTTTATAAGCTCAAATGATATATATCTCATTATTGTGTCACATATTGTGTTATGCGTAATTCAACCTGATCCATGTTGTGAATCTGCTTGGTCACTTGATTTTGAGAACACTTTTACTCCAAACCTATTACATGTTGCTCTGTTTTACAAATGATGTTTTGATGCAATACACACCATTAACTGTGTATTCCAGCATGCTGAAAGCTTGTCTTTTGTCTCTCTGTGTGCTTAAGTGGTAGTCACTGTACAAATCAGTGTACCTCCTTAGACAAGTTGTTCACACACACTGCCGAGGGACAATGGGGGTGGGGGAGACTGTTGTCTCTAAAGTGGTGTAACCCAGGGGTCCCATCTGTTTTGTCAGTTTCAAGTCCTGGTTTGTGATGTACTGGATAGAAAGTGTCCCAGACTGTGGTTGGACCATGAGTCCACTCCTCTCTCCCTTCCTTCCTTCCCTAGCTGACCCACTCGCTTTGGAATTTCTAATTTGGAATTTCACTGGAAATATGTTGCTTGTCCTTTTTTAGTCTATTTAGAGTGAACGTGTCTAAGGATCATAACAACGTTCATGCAGAAGACATTCTGTGCCTGCACTTTCCTAACTTTGCATTTCAGATATTGATGCAAATTGTTCTATGAACAACGAAGTTTACACTGTGAATGTGAGGTAGAATGTCATTAAACACTGCGTTTCTGCATTGAATGCTTGTTTAACTGAGCATGTAAAATGTAGGTATATCTGATTCTCAGCACTTGCTGACTGACACAGAAGAAGGTGTTGAACTCTTAATTTGCTTCTGTTAATTGAGCTGAGGTCTGCGGTGTCCCTGTTCTAAGCGAATCTGACATGGTGTATTGTCTTGTTTCGTAATTAGCTCTAATTGACATGCAAGTGTGTGGGGAAAACACATACAAGTTTAAAGTGTTGGCGGGAACTCCAGAGTACATGGCAAGCACATCTGTGACACAAATGGTTCTGTGGAATGTCTGTGCAGCTCATGAGGTCAACTACAGGGTATTTTTGCAAAGATGGATTTTTGTCCTAGGCGTAGTCTCTCTCTCTCTCTTTCTCTGTCTGTCTTGTACTCTCTCTCTCTCTCTCTCTGTCTGTCTGTCTTGTACTCTCTCTCTCTCTTTCTGTAAGCGAGATCAGCACATCTGGGTTCGATAGCACCGCCATGCTCTGTAAAATGCGTCACCCTGCCAGAGAAGAATTCCTGTGGCTGGAGCCATCACTTTATTTATTTGTTTAAAGTCCTCCTTCCCCTCCATCTCCCTCCCACCCATATGAGTGTACAAGCTACTATTTGGAAAGGCAGTGTACTGTGTATGGGTTGTACCACAGGAACAGAATGTCTTTGGCACAACTGACTGTTTAGTGTTCTTCCTTCACTGGAAATGCTCCTCAGACCGTGTTAGTTTTTGTGGCTGCGCCAGCAGGTGGAGTGGTTCTCTTTCTGTATAGAGGTGCAAACTTTGTGGCTGCTTACTGTATGTTATGGGCTGCATTTCCAGTAATATGCACACCTGTGTCTAAGTATGTCAATATCAGTGTTGTGTGTGTCAACATGCCCTAAGATCTCCACCGATCTTCAAATACAGGTGTTGTGCATGTAGAGTGTTACGTAGGTTTTGTGCTCTTTTGTTGTTGGCACATTTAAAGTGCATGCTATGTGCTGTTATCTGTTGTGGACGTGCTGCACTGCAAACTGGCAGGGCAAAGTCAGTTCTCCAGCACCTGGTGTGTTCGAGTGTGAGGCAATAGAGGGTAGTTCAGATAGGCTGCTCTGCTCTTTTGCTGTGGTGTTTAAAAACTTAAAAAAAAAAAAAAAATTGCATTAAAGATTAAAACCATTTCTTGGCCTTACTATATAACGCTAGTGATATGCTAATTGCTATTATTAATTACAGATGATCTGTTGTATTAAAAAAAAAAAATCTTGCAAAGCTCCACTCATTTTCTTCATAAGAGTTCTTTTTTTTTGTTTGCTTAAGCCTTGTCAGGCTGTATGTGGACCGTATCAGTGACATCTTATCAGCACTCATTGCTGACTATAGTGGTAGATCTGGTTTCTGCGGAAAGCTGCTACACCGAACAGCCTTTTCTCTATTCTGTGCTGCATGAGATTTACCTCCCGAGCACCGATGACAACCGTGTGGGGAATACCTCATGGCGGCGCTGCCTTTCTCCTCCTGACTGTGCACTTAATGGAATGACAGTGCTGCATAATTGATGGTTCTGCGAAAAACCACACTGTGTACTCTATCTTACTAGCCCCATCTCATCCCTCTGGGTGGTGAGATTTATCAGGTGATGGTTCCTGACTCTTTACAAAATAGCAAGCCTAGCTCTACACTGCCGCTGGTGGTAAAGAGGCCAGTTCGTCTGAAATAAAGAATGATATCTGTTTTTAATGGAAAGTGTTGGGTGTAGTGGAAGAATGACTGACTTCTGCTTAAAATCTGGATGTCTTCTAGGATTTCTCCTGCCTAGGGGTACAGTATGTGCTCCTACAGTACATATGACTGGAATGAGCTTGTCTTTATTGTTTCTGCCTGTTAAACAAGATTAACAAATCAGGCTGTCAGGTAGGCTGCAGTCGAGACAATGACCCACTTCTGACACCAAGCTCTGGGTCCCAAGCTCTTTCTCTCCCTTTACTATCCTCGTAACCACCCCCCCCCTCCCAATCCTTCTGTCCGCAGCTCTTAATTAAAGCTTCTCTGGTGAGCCTCCTCAGGGATTTTTCTCAAGGCTTTGTTTTCTGCCAGACACACAAGGAGATCTCAGGAAGGTGTAAGGTGATCTTGTGTGTCCTTGCAGCTATGTGTATCTGAGGCATAGGTGCAGGTTAAAAGGAGGCTAGATAAGCAACAGCTGCTGTGTCCAGGTGCTCCAACACCACTAAATACTAACAGTCTAAGACAATAATGCAATCATGGTTCATAATTCTTTATAATGTGGCCTGGTCTTTTTTTTTTTTTCCTCCATGTGCATTGCTGCAAGCATGCAGCAGTTGGCTTATTGTTCTCTATATACGCAAACTCTTAGGGATATTTCTGCAGATGCCTGAATGCAGACTCGCAGGCCTGTCGAAGCAAAGTATTGCTTGCACTGCTGCAAGATGAGACATGTCACGGATACTTTAGGGCTCTGATATACAGTGTACTGTCTGTGCTTGCATGCAAATAATAATCTTTCTAAAAGCAGTCAGTGTTAACTATTGTGCGTGGATGATCACCGGGACTGCGGTACAGTATACATCAGGTTCCATCCACCTTTTATCAGACCGTTTTATGCTCTTATTGTGTAACTGCTTATGCAACAGGGAAACGTCACTGCCTTGATGGATGTGCTGTAGACGTTACTATTTACTCAGCACACACTTGCATAACAGGGACCGATAAAGTTGACCAAGCGTGCATTTGCATGTGGAGGTTGGTTTGGAAAGACGTGGGCACGTCTGAGTTTTGGGAAGGGGTGGAAGGTTGGGTGGGTTGTGTTGGCATAGTGTGCAGGTTATGTCTCGGAGTCTTAGACATTTAAAATGTCAGCACTTTTTAGTCTGGGGTGTAATTTTGGGTGCTTTATTGCTACATCAGTTAGGGTGAGCTGTAATACCTTATCCAAAGCCCTAGCATAAATTCGTTCGCAAGCCGTCCTGTACTGTATATTACACACTCAAACGGTCTGGACAAGAAATTCTGTTAAAGATAACTGCTTGCCGTCAGCTAAGATCTGCCTGGAGGTGATGACTGAGTTATTATTCAGATGCACCCAGACTTGTTAATGACCCAGACAGCGCTTCAGACTTGTATCATTTTCCAGTCACGACTGTCTGTCACTTCTGGGAAGTGGCCCTGATAGTAGGAACTAGAATTGTTTTTGTAATGCTCTGCTCTGGCTTAGCAAGAACACAGAAGAGAAGTAAAAAAAAAAAAAAATACTTGTGAAAGCTCCACGCTGGTTCAAGGTATCTTATTTACTCAGAGAATCACATTGTATTACTTCAACGTGTGTGTACGTCTTGCATTTTAAAAAAAAAACTTGCTCAGAGGTATACTTGTTCTTTCCTGTCTTCCTCCACACGTGTCAGCAGAGAGCAACAACCCACAGTACGGCTTGAGGTGTGTTAACTGACAGAGAATGTCTTCAGGGCAGAATAGATGCATGAGACCCGAGAGCCACCAGGGGCACAAAAAGCGTGCGAGTCGCTGCATTCCTCCTACTCAAGCTCCTTAAAGCCAGAAGCGTAGACCAGCTTTTTCTCTCCTGTCCAAAGAATTGATTGTCTTTATCACTGCACAAGCGGTCTCTCCATGGGAGTAGTGGAAAGAAGGGCATTCAAGGGCTACATAATAAACATGCCTACTGTACTTGCTTGTGTGCATTCTGTGTATTCTGTGGATTCCTTTTCTGCTGATCAATGTATTTGCTTGGCTGATTGAATTTGGAAGTGGGTGAAGGGTCTGATAATTGTTGACTTGCACTAGAGGGACTTGATTGATTGATTGCTTCCTGTTCCCCTCACGGCTCAGGGCCAGTTGTATAGTACAGTCAGCTTGTTATTTGAAAGGCCGTACAAGAAGTGTATTGGAGCAAATGAAAAGGACAACGTGCATGTTCAGCATGTAGACGATAGTCGGCGTGGATAGCACACTTCGTTATTGTCATAGCTCGAGTTGATGAACGTGCACACGGTGCAGCTTTACTATTCTATGATATTTGCTTGTCATCCTGAAGATAATAAGTCTTTTGTGGCCTGTTTTGTGTCCCACAGATCAGCACTTTAGAGCCATGAGTGGGCTTCTCAAGAGGAAGTTTGAGGAGGTAGAGGAGGACCCATGCTACTCTTCATCCTCTCCCTCGTCTCTCTCATCCTCTGCCTACTCCGGCTGGGACTCGGATGGAGAGAGCTGCTATTCCGACACCCTGGACTCCACTCCCAGTAACCCGAGCTCACCGGCAGTGTCGCTCAGCAGTGAGTATGGCTTCCGTTTTATTCCATTACTGTCATCTCTGAGCTTAAAAAAAAAAAAAAAGAAGTGCAGTGTAGGCAGGGTCCTTTGGGAACGAACTGCACAACCATATTTAGGAACATCTTTACCTTTTTTAAATTGCTTTCCTGAAGGAGAATCAGGCTCTGAACGTTGACAAGGTCACCTTCTGCCTTCTGAGCAAATTTTGAAGAACTTGGAAAGTGCAGCGCCGTGTATCCCGCACACTCGCCTGCTGTTCATCTGCCTCGCCGATGGAGATTGTGAGAGCAGTGAGGTGAAGGAAGCAGGGTAAACAGTTGTGAGATTCCCAGGATGGCAGGGCAAAGTGCCAGTGAATGGGCAGGACGCCAGTAGAGACAGCGAGCGCATGAACGAGAGAGAGAGAGGGGGAGAAAGAACACACAGAGCCTTGTCTGTACCTGGCAGACCCTCAATACAGGTGCTAAGGGAGAGCTGAGAAAGGCTTATGAAATAAATGAAAGCAAGATGATTCTTCATCTGAAACCTAGACTGAGTTTAATTATTTAATCGGAAATAAAAGTCAGGCAACTGGAAACTACTCAATTCTATATTAAGGATTTTGTTTTAAAAGCTTTAAAATAAAAGCTTCCACCAATTTCAATCTGAAATTAATCTGATCAATTAAAAACATAGTTGGAAGGTCAGATTATTATTTTTTTTGTTTTAAATACGTGAGCAACGTTGCACAAGAAGCCAAGGCACGATAGCCAAGGCATATGTACACAGCAGGTTTTTACAGCAGGCTGTTTGTTTTAAAGGAGACCATCTGTGGAGATTATTAGATTGTTCAATCCCATCTACACACACACTCTATTTAAATATGTATTGTTGCATCTTCTACATGGAAACGCAGCCCTGTCTCATTCACAGAGGAAGGCGGAATTTCCAAAAGTCGCTTTCCCACATTTTTTTTCCTCGTATTTTTTCCTGTGGTTTTGTTATAAACGCCTCCCTTTTGCATAAGTCTCATTCCAGTGCCTTTAACACAAGCTGAAAGCTTGGCTGGTTGACACTGAACTATCCACAAAGTAGGCTTCAGACAGCTGTGTGTGTGTGTGTGTGTGTGTGTGAAGTGGCTGCGCTGCTCAATCTCAGCTGAAATGTACCGCTCTGACACTTCTCCTTGACGCAGGAAGCCTCAAATTTCTAACACATTTACTCACCGTGCAATTAATCTGACAGCTTAAATTCCCTTCTAACAATCACCGCCAAGGGGAAATTCCAGGCTAGCTGATAAAAAGAAAGTGATGCATTTATTAGATCCAAAAGAAATTGGAGTGATGTTAATGTTTGGGCCGTGTACCCGTGTTCGACTCCTTGATAATGTGTGTGTGTGTGTGTGTGTGTGTATATGAGAAACTTGCTTTTCTCTTCATTCTTTCTATAATTGTTGGTGTGCACTTTTTTTCACTGCTTGACAGCGGTTGCGTTGTCTGCCATCTTGTGGTGCACGAATGTTATAACTCAGAAATCCTGATGTTTACTCCCACTCTTAAGTCTTCCCCTTAGACCTGGCCCTCTTCCTAACTAAATATTCCCTGATGAGTTCCTAAGAAAAGCACTTCAGCGCAATCCATCTAAAACACCTACGCACACAGACGTACCATTTTTATTCTTTCAGGAACGCCATTACATATTTGTTTTCCCTTTTACTCTTTTTTTTGATTTATATTTTTTTTAAAGCAATCCTCTTACAAAAGCTCTGTTTTTTCTTTCTTTCCTGTAGCCACCTCCATCCTCAAAAAGACCAAAAGACCACGACGGGGCAATGTGCAGTTTGATCAGGTGACTGTCTTCTTCTTCCCACGGTGCCAGGGCTTCACTAGTGTACCTAGCAGAGGTGGATGCACGCTGGGCATGGTGCAGAGGCACAGCGTGCAGCGCCGCTACACGTTGGCTGAGTTTGCTATCGAACAGCGGCACCTACGGCGTGAGAAGATCAAGAACAGAATGAAAGAAGAGAAACTAGAGGCTCTAAAACAGAAGGTATGTAAATTTAAATGTTTAGTTTGTAACTGAAGAGACCGCATAAAACACGATTACAAGCAACAGGGGATCTTTAACTGTCCACTTGCCCTCTCTAACAGCTGACTAAGAACGGTACCCAAGAGTCTGAAGAGGCGGACCAGCTGACCGTGGACGATATCCCGGAGCAGGAAATCGATCTCAGCGGTGTGAACCTGGACAACGGATCATTCCTCCACCCGTATCCGTCCAAAAGGCGGCACGCCATCCTGAAAGCAGCTGGAGTGAAAAAGATAGACAAGGAGGAGAAGAGGCAGCTGCATGAACTGCGTACGTCACGGGAGGACTGTGGCTGTGACTGTCAGGGCTTCTGTGAGCCTGAAACCTGCAGCTGCAGTTTGGCTGGCATCAAGTGTCAGGTGGGAAACATAATGCACTTAGGCTTCATATGTACATTAGGACTGGTCAGAGTTTCTCAATCTAGTCCTTTTGAGGTCTTTAAATTTCAGTTAAATTCAAGTCAAATACTCACCTTGATCCAGCACGGCTGGTTCTAAACTAAAACGCACGCCATAGTCCAGTGTTTATTTACCTGTTTATCAAGTGAACGTAATTATCTCTAAAAGTTAATCTAAAGTATTTGCATTTTTTTTAATCTCACAGATGGATCACTCATCTTTCCCTTGTGGCTGCACCAAGGACGGCTGTGGGAACACGGAGGGCCGCATCGAGTTTAACCCCAGTCGTGTCCAGACTCATTACATTCACACCATCATGAAGCTGGAGCTTGAAAAGCGTTTGGAAGAGCATGCTTCTGAAAACGAGGCCACCTCAAACGAGCAGCCCAAGATGAGCTCTGGAGACCTCTGTCCAGCAGAGGGCAGCGGTGAGCCGAACAGCTCGAGTTTTCATTTCAACTCCGAATTAGCAGCTGCTGGGGAAAACAGCTGTAGCAGCGACATGACGGACTCGTCTAGTTCTTCGGGTCAGAGCGAGGACTTGGAAGTAGCTGACGCGCCTCGGAGTGAACAGTCTTCTCTGGACGTGGACGAAAACGGACTTGCGCAGATCCTGAGCTTCAGTGACACTGATAACGATGATTGCAGCCAACAGCAGAGAAGGACTGAGCTGTCGTCTGTAGGATACGGCATTTTCAGTACTGTAGAAAATGTGGACAGTGAAGATAATGCCCGCATGCCACAAACGGACTCTACGGACAGAGCGACGGCAGTGTCTGATCTCTTGGATGAAAACGCGAATCAAGACGACACTCTCATTCACAGCGGCTCGGTTCCGAACACCCCGTCTCCTACCATCGATAACTACATGGACCTGAGCCTCTCCTCGGAGTCCGACCTGGAATTCCTTGACGGCTTTCCCTGTCTAGGGCCCAGCTCACTGTACAACTCTCTCAAGGAGTATGAACATTTAGACAACTTTTTCCAGTTTCAGTTGCCTGCCCATCCCAGCTTCCCACAAGTCAACGACCAGGGCACCGGCCTCTTGGAGTCGCTGATTGGTTTGTCAGAATCTGTACCTGAACCGCCTGCTACATTCACAGACAATCAGATGCTGGAAGAAGCCATGAAGTTGTCTGTGATGGAGTATGTCAAAGTCTGACGTGGATGGACGTTAAATATTAAACACTATGAAAAAGAGTATACAATTGTAAATGAATACAGCTTTAATGTCATTTTGTAATTTAAGGCTATCAAAATTTGCATTAGTTGCCTTGGAAATGTTATCAGTCTTATTATTATTATTATTATTATTATTATTATTATTATTATTATTATTGTTATTGCCATCAATTTGGCAGCTAATATTTCGGTTTAAAGTCTCTAGCTGCCGGTTTAAGAATATTTGTACATACTACCAGGAAGGTCGAGCTGAATTTGTCACCCACATTGGTGTTACTAATATTATTACTATTGATAACATTATTTATATGAACTTTACACAGGGCACAGATGGGAGTCTTTTAAAAAAAAAACAAAAATGCTGATTATGCACCTCAGGGACTTTTTCTAGCTTTTTGGAAGCAATGTATTGTGACCATACATCGCTGTGATGGACCCTATTTGGCTCTTCTGAGAATTTCCACCAAAACTCAAAACAGCATTTTAAAGACCCCTTTGGGTTTTTTTTTCTGTTTCTGTCACGTTTGTACGGTCTGTACGTAATCACAAAGCTAGAGGAAGACTCCTCTTGTTCCACAAAATGGCTCATTGGGATCTCTAATGGTACACGAATCTCCCCAAAGGCTCCTCAATTAGCACTTTACCTGTGAAAATATGGATGAAACTGAAGTGGGGCTTCATGGGTTGCTGGCGTGTTGACTGCTTTGCGTTCAGTAAAGACGTCGAACCATTTTTCGGTGTTCGGAGTGTCGAAAGTTAGCACAGAAGCTAAGATACAGAGTGTTTGTGTTAATAAAACAACACGCCACGTAAAATATTTTGGTTTTAAAAAATCTCATTAACAAATACTCATTTTGGAGAACCTTCGCATAACTGTGATATCTATTTACCATCACTACTTATTACTCTATTTATTCCTTAGGTTTTGAGGTTTATTTATTTATCTCTGAACACCAACTGAGTATCTGAGCCACTCTGAGCTCTGGAAAAGTGAAACAGCTTCTTCGTGAGATTATTTGAGCCGTTTCTCGACGCTCGATCCATTCGCGTTCGACTCGTGTGACGCAAATTTCAGTTAAATTATTTCATGCCTCATTTCAGTCGTATTCTAATTTATTAAAGTAAATTATAAAAAAAATTGCGCAATAAACAAAAGAAGAAGAGCGGTGTTTAAAAAGTTTACTCTATGTGCCTGTTAATCTAAGGAGCCATGGTTGCTGGTCTATTGTTAAAAAAAAAAAAATAATAAAAATAATAAAAGCATTTAAAACAAAAAGAAACAAACAAAAAAACCCAACCTACCTATTTCCTAAGATCAGAATTGCATTATTGCCCATGATATTGCCTACAATATAGAGAATTACACTAAAATTTTCTAATTTATGTAGATTTGAGAGAATTCTAATCTCTATCATTGACGAACTATTTTATTAAAAAAATTAAAAAAATAAAAAGCCAATTTTCATCAACTATTGAAACATTTGTAATATATTAATATAGTTACACATATAGTTATACTTCTAAACTTTATTCTGGCCTGAAGTAAAAGATTATGTCTTTGTAATTGCCTTTTTCGGTTGAAGCGAGACTGAGTTTAAGATAAATCCAATTGAGAATGTTTCGGCAGAAATGATCGACCGCATAGATTGTGGATGTAAATGATTAGTTCGGAAAAAATCTTTTTGGATAAATTCTGCATATATTATGCAAAAGTGTATCATATGCAAAAAAAAAAAAAAACAACAACAAAAAAAACAACTGCATTTGGTTGCCCATGTCTGAAACCTAAAATGAATGAAGGTGGTAAAGCTATAAGGTTCTGGATGGAGGAACACGTAGACATGATGTACATACTCCACCTCCCACACTTAGTTCCTACAGCTTGTGTCAACGTTCTAAAGCTATTGCATGTGAGATTTCTTCACATTTTCGTCTCAGTATATGATTTGCGAGCGCAAAAAACTGCACAATCAGAAACGTATTTGCTTTTTGCCTTCATGTGCTGTTCTTGAAACACATTCGTTTCCATTCTCAAGAGGGCACCGCTTTCTGCAAGTACGCCTTATTTCCTTGTAAAGATGTATCACTCCTTATGAAGAAATGGAGAATGATGGGTATTTATTAGGCATAATTATTGTATGTTTTGATCTACAATGCTTTTGAAAGTGTTTCTCAATTTCGTCATTTATGTTGTACATATTTTTCAGCTTAAGTGGTACTACAGAGCAAACAGAGCTGCTTTTTTTTTTTTTGTTGGTTTTTTTTTTACAAATATTTTCACGCTCAACAGGTAAAAGCTGTTCATTTCATTCAAGTCATTGGACAGTAGTTTGTCATTTCAAAATAAAAGTTCAGCTTTTTCTTACATGCTTCTTTGTCTGGATTTTCTGCTAACTTCCATCACACACACACACACACACACACGTTTATGTGCACTTTGGGTCATGATGTAATAAGAGCATCACCAACAACAGGGTGATGTAATGAAGCAGATCTCATTCATTCATTCATTTTCTACCGCTTATCCGAACTACCTCGGGTCACGGGGAGCCTGTGCCTATCTCAGGCGTCATCGGGCATCAAGGCAGGATACACCCTGGACGGAGTGCCAACCCATCGCAGGGCACACACACACTCATTCACTCACGCAATCACACACTACGGACAATTTATCCAGAGATACCAATCAACCTACCATGCATGTCTTTGGACCGGGGGAGGAAACCGGAGTACCCGGAGGAAACCCCCGAGGCACGGGGAGAACATGCAAACTCCACACACACAAGGTGGAGGCGGGAATCGAACCCCCAACCCTGGAGGTGTGAGGCGAACGTGCTAATCACTAAGACACCGTGCCCCCTAGATCTCTAATTTATTTATTTTATTCAGTTCAATACAAGTTTATTTGTATAGCGCTTTTTACAATTGATGTTGTCTCAAATCAGCTTTACAGAACATAAACATAGAACAAAGGTTTATTATAAAGAATAATATAAAGATTAATAGAATAAAAAATTCAAGATTTATATATATTTAAATGTATATGTGTTTATCCCCAATTAGCAAGTCTGAGGTGATTCAGGTGACTGTGGGGAGAAAAAAACTCCCTTGAATGGTAAAGGAAGGAACCTTGAGAGGAACCAGACTCAAAGCGGAACCTCATCCTCATGTGGGTGACGCCGGAGGGTGTGATTATAAATATACAGTCTGACGAATGTTGTATTGATGCAAAAGACCACACGGAGTTCACATCTCCTCTTTAGTATCGCAGAGTCCAACTGGAGCTGGAACATCTCTAGATGTCTCAGGATCCTCACAGAGTCGGCCTCGTCTCAGTGGAGGTCCAAAATCTTCATCGCACAGAAGACAATCTGAGCTGGTACAATGTCTGGATGCCTCGGGATGGGTAGAAAGAGGGAAGCAGTGTAGAGGGATTAACGTATCTGCTGTTCATAATATTAACAAGCACTAGATGATAATGTGCATTTGGTCAGATGTATTAGAGCACCATATTATGGGATGTATTATGTGTACACCTGACTAAAGAGATGAGTTTTTTAATCTACATTTAAACTCGGAAATATTTGGTAACTATTCCAAAGTTTGGGAGCTGAATACAAAAAAATGCTCTACCACCTTTAGTAGACGTTGATATTCTGGGAACTACCAGAAGTCCTGAGTTTTGTGATCTCAGAGAGGGTGAAGGATTGTAACGTGTTAGAAGACTAGTTAGATACGTGGGAGCTAAACCATTAAGAGCAATGTTTTATGTATTCAACAAATCTCACATATTTCATGTTTCCAGTTATGGTTATTGGATATCAGAGGGGTTTCTGTTCCTTTTATTTTCTTCCTCATATATTATTAATATAGCAAAGAACACAAACAATCAGTTACTTACCTGCATTAAACAGAAGAGTTTGGGAAAACACTTTTATGCGTGATTTTACTTGTACACACCGGTAGGTGGCGGCAGAGACTCAGTTCCATTAAGTACTTGAATGGACCTATAGCAGGATTGATGCTGAACTGTGAAGGAATTAATCATGTTTTTTTTCCACAATACATAAACGCTAGCCTACCTCATTAAGTAGTTTTACTGAAAAATGTTTAATAAACAGGTGAATAAAAAGCAAAAGAAATTATTGACACACGCTAGCAAGGCTATCAAGGCTAACAGGCTAATAAGGCTAACAGGCTAATAAGGCTAACAGGCTAACAACTCGCGAACTGAGACAAATCTCTGCAATATTTTAAGTTAAAGTGTCCAAACTGCCTATTTCGTGTCCAAATGTTTCTTAAAAATAAAAAATTAAGTTATTTACCTAAATTATTTACTTACAAACGAGCTCTTCAAACTAAGTTAAAGAGATGGGTTCAATCCTAAACGAGTCTTTAGGCCTCACTCAGGTGCACTATGTAGTGTGTAAATGAACGGACTTCTATTCAAGATCTAGTGCACTTGATATTCAATGCAATTCAATTTAGGACTCGGCCATCGTTTCAACAAAATTCTCTTCGGTTAAAGGTATTTAATCTTTATTTTTATAATAATAATAATAATAATAATAATAATAATAATAATAATAATATAATTATATAATAAGAAATCATAAAATAATAATAATAATACTAATAATAATATTAATAATAATAATAATCATAAAATAATAATAATAATGATAATAACGACAATAATAATAAAAATAATAATAATGATAATATAATTATAATAAGAAATCATAAAATAATAATAATAATAATAATAATAATAATAATAATAACTATAATGATAATAGTATGGATTGATTATAATATCTTGGCTTTATCAGCAGTTCATATTTCTATTTATATATTAAATTATATTAATACTTTATATAAATGCTCTCGACATAATGTCATGCATCACAGTGAGCATCACAGTGATGATGAGCACCACAGTGATGATGAGCACCACAGTGATGAGCACCACAGTGATGATGAGCACCACAGTGATGATGAGCACCACAGTGATGAGCATCACAGTGATGAGCACCACAGTGATGAGCACCACAGTGATGATGAGCACCACAGTGATGATGAGCACCACAGTGATGATGAGCATCACAGTGATGAGCACCACAGTGATGAGCACCACAGTGATGATGAGCACCACAGTGATGAGCACCACAGTGATGAGCACCACAGTGATGATGAGCACCACAGTGATGAGCACCACAGTGATGAGCACCACAGTGATGATGAGCACCACAGTGATGATGAGCACCACAGTGATGATGAGCATCACAGTGATGAGCAGCACAGTGATGAGCACCACAGTGATGATGAGCACCACAGTGATGATGAGCATCACAGTGATGAGCAGCACAGTGATGAGCACCACAGTGATGAGCACCACAGTGATGATGAGCACCACAGTGATGATGAGCACCACAGTGATGAGCACCACAGTGATGATGAGCACCACAGTGATGAGCACCACAGTGATGATGAGCACCACAGTGATGAGCACCACAGTGATGAGCACCACAGTGATGTTCACATAAACTAAATCTAACAATAATGTTTTCAAAATACATTTATTTAACTTTAACGGAAGTCTCCGGTCTCAGCACTTAACATTTAAGAGGTAAAGATGTAAAGGAAAATCTTCAGAACAGAGATGTGTTTGCTTTCTGGTTTCTTGGTCACATGAAAATCTTTATTTTGTTTAATGAACTTATAGAAAAAGGCTGGTGACTGTTTACAGCTGCTATAATGTAAGTGATAACAGGTACTTTTTATGGGGAAAACATTAAATGTAAATAGAAAGCACTTTAAGACATGTTCTTTAATAAAAAAAAAGAAAAAAGAATTCCTTATAGCAAATTATGGTTAAAAACAAACAAAATAAAAAACACTTGATTTGTGCAGAAATATTCACCCCCTCTGTTGTGGATCATTTCGCTTTAACAGCTTGGCCTCAAGTGCATCTCTCCTTACAGTGAAATATTTATTCGACTACCAGACACAAAATAGACACAATTATGTTTCTCTCCTTGTTTTTAATGTCATTTATCAAGTATTCAAGTTATCTGTAAACAAAAGTGTCCATGATGTATTCACTTCTGTTCCTGAGGAACGCAGAGCAGGAGCTTAACCTTTCCATTACAGCTTTGTTTTTTTATTTCAAGAAATACATGTCGATAATATGCTGGAAAAAAAAATAATGACCTTCCCCCAAAAAAAAGTAAATATATACCTGAAGTAATCCACATGGGCAGATTAAGGGTTTCACAATGATCATCACACATTCTGACAGCACTGAGGGTGAAGAGGCTTGGTTGTGTAGATGACCTGTGACCCTGCTTTGTCTATTTAACATCCCAAAGTTGAGCTATTACAGCACAAAAAAAAAACCAAAAACACAAAGCACAAATTTCAGTGATTTCAGGTCGTCTCGCATCACAGAGATGTGCATTAATACCAATAGAGAACAGGTTCACTGTGGCACCGAGATCTCCAGTTCATTTATCACAGCAGGCAGAAGAAATGTGCAAGCAACGTGACCCCGAACGCCATGCCGCAATATCATACGGTCACTATCCAGCCTTCCTCACAAAGCTGAGGCATTTACATCTGAATCAATAATAATAATAATAATAATAATAATAATAATAATAATAATAATAATAATAATAGATTTTTAAGGGCCTTTTGGTGCAGGAAGCAAATCAAACCAAAGAAAAGTTTATATGCCAAAACCCCTAAAATGATATATTATATAAAAAGGTACGATGTAAAAAGAAAACATAATTTATGTGCTGTATATTATAACAACGTGACATATAACTTACATAATTTAGGCACAGAAAAAGATTCGATTCATGATTCATTATTTATGTTCACTCATTTTTCATCTTTAGACCAAAAAAAGCATAATTAGAATTATACAATTATAATAATAATAATAATAATAATAGTAATCGATCTACTAGAAGTATTTCCTCTTCACAGCGTAGTCCATGAGTACTTATTCACCAAGAATAAATACTCAGAATAAGTTGTTTATTTATTTTGGTTTTCTACACATCGAATACGAAGGGATGGATCGTGTCCTGTGAACGGTTCACGTCTTCATACGAGTCTTTAAATCAAAGCTACATTGAGCAACATTTTTATTTCAAATCCTTTTGTGTTGGAGCCTAAAGCAGATAACCAACAAATCTGCAGCGCTGCCCAGATACATTATGACCCACCGCATTGTTATAAAACGACCTATAGGTGAAAACACTTATTGGGTGGGAAAAAAAGAAAAAGAAAAATGTCTGTCACAGATTTCTCATTTGATTCTGTTCATAATACAGTGAAATATTTTGAGGTTGTGATTCGTATTTTGTGTTACAAATATCTCCAGTACAGACTGAAAACTGAACACTGAAGTGAAGATTCAAAGTTCAAGGTTCAAACTTAATGATGCTATCGGTGAAGATTTTTTTTTTTTGTTTTTCCTTTTTTGAAAGTCTTCACAACATTATACTTTTTAACGGTTTCATAAAAATGCAGTAGCCCGAGCTAAAATGTGAATTCATTCATTCTTTCTCTTAGACGGCGATTGCATTTTCCTTATTCGATGGATGAAATTTAGATTTATATTTGGACGGGTTTTGTTCCCAGCATGCTGTGATTCCCGTCCTAAATGCCTAATGAACTACACTATACTATGCAAAATGATGCAGCATCAGAGGACAGAGGTTTATATTCTTCGTAGGCGTTTACTTGTAGTGTAATACCTGTTGGCTTGTTATAGAGACTAGCATATTGGCATCAGGAAATTATTATCTCAGAGACTATTTCTACCTGGATGATAACTGCAAATGTACATCTACATCTAATCGCCCGATTTGGTGACGCCGGTAACCTTCTGAGGACGTATGACCTCTGAGTTAGTATTAAAATAGTCTGCAGGTGCTGCCGCCGGATTCGTAACACTATTGCTAAAGCGCTGAAGTGCTCAGGCTGATTTTTGTCAGCAGCAGCGTGAGAGCAATGGCCAGGCCTGCTGGGATTGAACCATGTGCCTCAGATCAGATATTATAAAAGCAGAGACAGGTCCGTGTGGACCGGGAAACCAGAGGAATCGAGCAGCGCATCCCACTAAGCTCAAAGGATGTTTAGTTTCCTGCATTTTCTTCGTCTGCTTAGTGTTAGACTTTAATCATAATCTGGATTTCTACCTATACTGATCACATGGGGATGACTGAGGAATGATAAGAGTTCTCTTGTGATGTAATTGAATTGGCCCCCTGATCCTTTAACGGGACACGATGCTGAACCTTGAGGGACCACGTTGCTGGAAAATTCCGGCAACCTAGACAGCCACTTCTATTTCCTTACTGGCCAAACGTCCGAAGCAAACTTTAAATAGAGATTTGTGAGAGTGACGAGAGAGAGAGAGAGAGAGAGAGAGAGAGAGAGAGAGAGAGAGAGAACAAGAGAGTCGGTGGCTATTGAATGTGGGCTAAATTCAGAGATACACGTTAGAAAGTATTACGCATGGGGCAGGGGGCTGGGGGGCAGAGGGGCGAAGCTTGCATAGAACAGTTTCCCATTTGTGCTTGTGGTGAAGTTTTGATAGTCATCTTGAGATCCAAGACATGATACTGAAGAACAGAAATGACCCCCACCCCTTCCCCAAACCCACTTAGCACCATATGATGTCTATTACAATGTACAATGCACACATTATCAAGTTCTTTTTTTTTTTTTTGAAGATATGTGCTGATGAGAACAGCTGTAATACTCAGCAGGGCCTCAGCTGAATTTTGAAAAGGTTTGCACCCAATCGAGGAAGGCACGAGGAGAGGATGGCGTTAGACCTCAGGCATGGAGGTGGGCGTGGGCCTTCTGCATGGGGCGCACCGGGGGTGTTATTGCTTTGAGTGCATTTCCCGGGCAGCTTTGGCTGCTGTGGCCATGATGAAGTGGTGTTGGATCGAGCGTAAACGCCGGGCACGAGCGGGTACGTGCGTGACACTTGCGGCCTCCTGCCTGACACACTAGCTCGCTCACTGTGCCGAGCGGAGGCAGGCTCGGGCGCCGGAGCTCCATCCGATCCTCCTTGCATTTGATGGAGTACCAGGTGAGGAAGATGAAGACGAACCCAACAAACTTGAGGCTGGCGGCCAGGCCGAAGTAGACGAAGCGGAAGGAGGTGACATCGTACTCCCAGCACGAGCCGTGCACGCCGCAGTCCTGCTGCCACAGCATGCATGTAGTGTCGATCACAGCGCCAAAGTAAATGGGGGTTGGTATGTAGGCTGCACATGAGGGTGAGAAATGACAACAATGACTTTACAAAGCCGTCACATTTGTTCTATAACCATTTTTCAACTTATGTTTCTTAATGTCTAATTAACCAAAACATTACATAAACATCGTAAGATGAAGTTTATGATTGTTGGTTTTTTCCAAGTGTTTTTTTTTCATGAATAGCAAATACATGAAACTGGGAATAACATGGAATAACATGGAATAACGCGAAACCCAGCATCTTTTATGTAACACACTGTACAACCACCAGCTGGCACCGTTGCTGCATCGAGTGATGGGAACCACAACCTCATACAGGTTTGAGCTGCACGAGCTCAGGCTAATTACACAAGGTGCTGGCTCACGGGCGCTGTTCTGTCTCTCTTGGACCAAAATGGAAGTTATAATTATGTTTACACCTGATTTTGGGTTCAGATTGTTCACTGTACTGTTTTCCTTTGTGTGTAATGAGCGTAAAGTCAGCTCATACTTTTGACAACAACCTGGTTGCCATATC